>NC_069007.1:10824860-10833573 GCF_001194135.2 Octopus bimaculoides
ATATATATATATATATATGTGTGTGTGTGTGTGTGTGTGTGTGTGTGTGTGTATGTATATAATGGAAATATCAATTTCCACTGCTCTACACATGGCGTTAGATACATTTCAAGTCATCACCTTCCTACTCATTAATCAAAACCAATATTATCAGTAAAGTTCTTTCTTCCTTTGATTTGGACTTTTTCCTTTCTTCCCTTTGCCAAAATGACTTTTATGTACTCAGTCTTAGAACAGCACCAATCTCCACAAATTCCTGTAATTATATTCATCTACGAAGAAGAAAAAAAAATCCCTTCTTGGCTCAAATACTAAACATAGACTGGTGTGTGAGTGTAATGGGTAACCTTTAAACCAGACCATTAGTTGATCAAATAAAGATCTTTTATTTGAAGCTCTACAGTCTAAAAGTCGTGTATGTAAGTAATTTTCTGTGTGTGGATGTGTGTATATATCATGTTTGTATGTGTGGGAGTAAGTTTGTATGCTTGTGTGTGTGTGTGTATGTGTGGGCAGTTTCTGTTTGGACGACGTAGCATGTTTCTGCATGTATGTTTTTGTGTGCGAATGTTTGTATTTGCTTGTTCAAGTGTGGGTGTTTGAATCTATGTGGATCTGTGTGTCTGTGTGTGTTTCTTTGCGTATGTATACGTATGTGTTTCTGTAAGCAAGTATATTTGTGTATGAGTAAGGTCATTGGTCCATTTTAGCCATCATGGGCTTGGCATGATAGAGCGCATGCATATGTGTGTTTATGTGTGTGAACTTTTGTTACCATGGTTACAGTATATGTGGTCTAATGTCAGTAATTTACAGATGGAATATAAAGACATTCACACGCACACAAACATACCTATACATGCATACACACATATACATGCCTGTGCATATACACACACACCTTCTTTTATTCATTTCAGTCATTTGACTGGGGTCATGCTGGAGCACTGCCTTTTTAGTCGAAGAAATCGACCCCAGGATTTAATCTTTGTAAGCTTAGTACTTATTCTATAGGTCCCTTATGCTGAACTGCTAAGTTACACGGACGTAAACACACCAACATTGGTTGTCAAGTAATGGGGGTGGGGTGACAAACACAGACACAGAAACACACACAAATATATACATATATATATGACAGGCTTCTTTTCAGTTTCTGTCTACCAAACTCACTCACAAGGCTTTGGTTGGCCCATGGCTATAGCAGAAGTCACTAGCCCAAGCTGCCGCACAGTGGGACTGAAACCAGAACCACATAGCTGAGAAGCAAGCTTCTTACCACACAGCTATTCCTGTGTTTATATATGTTTTTTTTTTGTGTTTTGGACCGGAGAGAAGGGGCAGTGCCCATGACCCTTTAAAGGGCTTTCAAGACAACTGTGTAGAAGGGAAGAAGTTAACATCCATTTTTTCATACTAACATGTGTTGGACAGAAAGTTATTTGCAGCAGGATTTTATATGGCTGGATGCTCTTCCTGTAACTAACCATTAAGAGGGAGACTAGTAATAATGTCAACATCATCACTGTTTTGCTCAGTCGCTGTCAAGCACAGAATCTGAACACCACACACATTTGCACTCACTCAAGCATCATCACTGTCTAACACCAGCTCCACGCTGGCATATATTGGCTGTTTGACAGGAGCAGGTAAACCAGATGATTATTCAAAGCTTTATTTTCTGTTTCCTAATGCCAACCACTTTACAGTGTGTATTTGTTTTTTATATAATTATTATATACACAGTTAAGATTTTGATATATTCACAAGCGTGGCATAAGAAGGAAAAAAAGTGGAATATTTCCTTTGAGAATTGAACCATATATTTGTTGAGCTGTTCACTCTTGATAACTATTGGGTTGACCGGAAAGTTCGTGCCGATTTTTAAAGGAAAGAAAAAGGTCAATAAATACTTGCCATTACATTTACCAAATGTGAAACATTTTGTTGCACAATGTCTCCATCTTTCCTTTAACTTGAAAATACCCTCTTCCCAGAATTGAGGTGGTTTCATGGCAAATAAGTCGAAAGGTAAGCTACTATAAACCGGCACGAACTTTCCGGACAACCCAATATTACACACAAACACCACTATCAGCATCATTTATAATATTCACTTTTCCATGTTTACATGGGTCATATGTTGGACCAGCGTTTTCAATGGCTGGATGCTTTTCCTGACCACAACATGTCAATACACATCAAGAAACCCATATATGCTTTTGTGGTGGACTGTAAGCTAATGACACTGTCTGCATGAATGGTGTAGCCATTGTATACAATCAACACACATTTATCCTGACCAAACAATAACCCTATATCCTTTGAGAATGTTGTAACCAGGTCAAGGCTCTTTTTCATCTCATGCATATCCTTGGCATATAGTTTCAAGACAACTACAAAAATATAGTGTGTAATTTTGGTATTTCTGTTTCCTCAAGAACCAATGAGATATCCTTCAGATTTCCTTAACATGAATGATAAGGGGTTTACAAAAAATATAAACATCACAGAGACGTTGTCCCCTTGGAATATACTTCTGTGATATTGTATTCTATCAGTGATAATACAATCACTTCTTGTATTTAACTTCAAGATGGTGGCCCACAATGAAGTCAGCTTAGCTATGGTTTTGACTATGCTCACTGGAATTTAGCAAGTCGAAGGACTTCTAGCATCCATGATTGGGGGACAGAGTCAAAGACTTTCTTGTAGTCCAACCACATTGAAACGAGATTCCTCCTCTGCTCCCACACCTCTGACGTTACAGTTCTGTTGATTAACAATTACTTCACACATTCCCAGACTCCCTTCTTCCCAGCTGCTTGTTCTGCTGTGATGATGTTATTACTTTCACAATGGTCTGGAAGGAAGAGGTTTAAACATGCTGTACATATTTTATACATAGAGTTTTGGTATGCAATTGGCCAGTAACTTTTTGCCATATGGGTGGTTCTGCATGTGGGGGGGGGGTCAGTTTTGTCTCTTCCAGAGCTAAACAGTCTGATATGCTACTGTTCCTGTTGAGAGCTTGCTGGTACAAGTTGATAAGATATGGTTGGTAAGAAGTTAGTTTCTTGTACTAATATCCAACAATTAAGTCTCTTCTAAGTACTTTTCCATCCTGAAGTTCCTGGATTACAGTCATAAGGGGATCACCATCAATGTTGTAAGTCTTGGGAGTAATGCATGGACAATAACTTCTTCAAATTTCTTCCAGCCACTGAGCATCTTGGTTAAACTCCATCTCTTCACTCCAAATTTTCTTCCAGAAGGAGTCTATGTCTTCTCAAGAAGGAGCTTCTATGATGTACACTGCTTCTCCTCCCGTGTCTCTGCACACTGTTGCTTAATTCCAGTTAAATTTTTAGTTTATTGTTTTTCTCTCTGTTATTCTCTTCTGATGTCAGAGTATCTCACGGACTTGCAGTGACAAGCAGGAGTATCTCCTGCTTGAAGGTGATTAGTTTGCAAGTGAGTGTTCTCTTTTTGCTATCTCCAAACATCACTTCTATATCCTTCTTCACTTTTCGTTAGCAAGACGTATTGTGATTAGTTTGTTTGCAAGCAATAAGTCTCATCACATGGTTGATAGTCTTCCATAAATCAGTTACCATTTTTCTCTGTCTTCAAAACCCATGATGTCACTTTCTTCATTGTTTCAGTTTTGTTTACTTTTTGAGCGTCGTTTATATACTGCTTTGCAGTAGCAGACAAGGCATATAGACAGGCGTTAATCTGCCAGAATGAAGGTTCATTACACTGTTTTAAACACTCCTCTCCAATTTCATTAAAAGATTTTAATACTGTGTCTGGTGGCATTTTGTTTACTTTGGTAGAGAATACTCTCTCTTCACAAAAGTACTTCAAAGCCAAAGATATTTTTTCCTTTCTTGAAGAATTTTAGTAAGGCTATACTTCACCACTAAATAACCCTGATTACAACTACTACAATAATCATTATGGTTGTGCCTGCTATTTATCATAGTCATAGAAGAGCAACAGTGGTCAGTTATTTTAGCCTGTAATGTAGTTTGGCAGACAGAGTGGTATCTATTAGAATGTCACTAACTGTGAAACCATGTGGTGTTCTAACATCATTCACATTTTCATTTATATTGTTTGGGAGAAAGTTAATTTCACTAACTTTCTTCCTATGTTGCATGACCTTTCCTTGATGGTGTAATTGCTTCACAGTAAAATGATTTAGTCCTGGATGCAGATCATCTCAGTATGATTTCAGTCTTTTCATATGTCCAACTGCAGAGTTTTGTTTCACCTTTTTGTAACAGTTAAACAAATTAGCATTCAATTCATAGCTCCAAGGAAAACGTATTTTGTAGTTATGGTTTCTTCTGTAACTACAGCCAGAAACAATCTGTCTACCTGCTGAGCTGTTGTTTCCCTTCTGTTTCTCGGTTGTGTTGTTGTTGTTGCTGTGTCCTGTCATGTTGTTTGCAGTAACTTACTGCACGGTAAATTCAAGTTTCAGTTGAAAATCACTACAATCATAAATAAAAGGCTCCCTCAGTTAATTCATCGGAAGATTAACCAGTTATTTAAGAGGTCTGATAATTGTGGTTTCAAAGTTGGAGATAGTATTCATTGTATTTTCGATAAATAGTCCCCCTCGCCAAATATGTGACTTGTCACTTCAAGTGGGTGATTGATGTATCAATCACATACATATATACAGATGTACGTACGTATGTATGTATGCATGTATGTATGTATGATTGTATGCATGTATGTATGTATGTATGTATGGATGGATGGGTAAATTGTTGCCATTTTATATTTTTAATTTCGTGCATGTGCATTGTTTGATTTTGATTTTGTTGACTACACAGTATAGTAGGGTCAGTTGGGCACCATCTGTGAGAAAGACAGCACCATGATGCAATTCACTCTGCCAGAAATTTGGAAATGACATGCTGTAATACTTGGTATTCATGCTGGATGCTCCAATATGAATATTTCAGAGTGTTTGAGTGTTAGTCTGAGGACAGACAGTGCAATCTGAGGAAGGAAGGTGTGTAATGTGTGATCATTGCATTGACCATGACAGAGAAAGTTGTCATGGAGATACCTGCTCAGAGGCCCACCCAAAGCTGCAGAAAGTGTATGGAGAAGAGTTTATGAGCTGCACACAAATGTATAAGTAGTTCAGACATTTCCAAGATGGCTGAAAAATGTCGATATTGTTGAACGTTCTGGGAGAACTGAGAAAATATCGCAGATGTGCGTGCAACTGTGAGGGGAAATCGTTGAATTACCATTCGTGAATTATCAGAGGATGTGCAGATTAGTTACGGTTCAGTTCAATCCATTATCACTGAAGATTTGGGTATGAGACGTGTGTCTGCCAAGTTTGTGCCAAAACTGCTTTCTGCTAACCAAAAAGACACTTGGGTTTCAGTTGCACAAGATCTTGATTGTGTCAAGAACGATGAAAACTTTTTGAAAACTTTGTGTAGGCCTCTGAGCAGGTATCACCAAGTTTTTGGTAAAATTTGATGCAGATTCTCTGCTCCACTTTTTCTGTCACCTACCTTCCAAGCACTGCTGTAAACTGTGGAAGTGAGCTAGAATGTTAAAACTTAGTACACATGCACAGCAGAGTTCAAAGTCAATCTACACCAAGCAGCTTTACTCTGCGTACTTTAGCTTCATTACTATGGCAACAGTCCGGATACTTATTGATCAGACCATGTATTTATATTTTTATAATAAATTTCAGGGTAGTAAAATATTATTTAGAATTTTTTTTTTTTTTACCACCGTGGCCGAGCATGTAGAAAAACTAGTCAATAGACTATATATTATTCATTATATATACCTCGTACATTTAAACACATAAGAGATGACCATAATCGGACATCTAAACCGTTAGGAGTAGTTAAAATCCAAACTACAATTAGGGGTAATTTCGAAAGAGAATGTAAAATAAAAACATTTACCATCTATTTCCTGGACCATGATTTCAAGCTATTTTCAGCAAATAAAGTAATTTGCTAGGCAAAGCTTTCATCATCAGGAAAGCCAAAGATTAACAATATATGCCCAAGGCAATACAGAACATATATATATTTTTATATATATATATACACACACAAGTGATTGTACCCGTGCTAGCAAGCCAGTTATGTATAATTTTTAATATCTTAAACAAGTACCTACAATATTTGATATCATTTAGATTACAATGTTTTTTATTGATTTACGATTTGTTTGTAGATTTGAGGTTAATTTTCAGCACAATCATAACAATTTGTTGCTATATTCAACTATTCAACATTAATTGAAGTAGACAGCAGTAAGTAACTGATTAATTATCCATGAAACAAAGGAAATGGTTGTGGAATTGAGTTTGTTAAACTGTAGCTTAGCGTTTAAAGTACATAATTTAAGGAAAACTAAATGTGATGTAACTGCTGATGCGATCACTTTGGTAGAAAATACATTGCAGTTCCAGCTGTACTACTGCTTATATTGTAGCTCTTTTCCTATAATAATCATCATCATTGTCATTTAGTGTCCATTTTCTATGCTAAAATGGTTTGACCAGAACTGGTAAGCTAGATAGCTGCACCAGGCTCCAGTCTGTTTTGGCTTGGTTTCTGCAGCTGGATGCTCTTTCTAACGCCAACCACTCCATAGTGTACTGGATGCCTTTGACATGTCACAGGCATGTGTGCCTCTTATGTGCCACCAGCATGGGTGCCTCTTATGTGCCACCAGCATGGGTGCCTTTTATGTGACACTGGCATGGGTGCCTTCTATGTCTCACCAGGTACAAGTGCTTTTTATGTGTCATAAGCACAGGTGCTTTTTACAAATTACTGACACAGGTGTCCTTTACATGTCACCAACACTGGCCACAACTATGATTTCACTTATTGTGATATGTATTCTCAAGCACAGTAAATCACCAAAGGTTTCGATCACTTGTCATTGACGATGTAGGTACGAATAAATTACACAGACATGCAGGAAGTAAATAGACGCCTTTAATTTTTAAAATCTTTTATTTAATATGCAAAGCAAACAATTGAAATGTAATCGATTGGTAGGACTACATACTTTAGTATTTAGTTGACATTCCCTTTGCAGTTTTTAATTCAGAAACTCTTTTTGGCATTGAACTGATGAGCTTTGTGATTGTCTCTTGTGGAATTTCTGCCCACTTTTCAAGCAACAATTCATCTTTAGATTTAGGTTTCTGTCAAGTTTCTCATATAGCTCTATCTAGTTTGCTCCAAAGATTTTCAATTGGGTTCATGTCAGGAGATTGGCTCGGCCAAGGAAGCTTTTTGATCCCATTTTCAGTCAGCCATTGTTGATTCCTTTCACTGTGTGGCATGGATCCCCATTTTCCATGAATAAAAACTCATTTTTCATTATGTTATCGTGTGAATACATCGGAAGTAGTCCTTGCTTAAGTATTTCAATGTATTTTTCAGCGTTTATGGTTCCAAACCATTCGATCAGCTCAGAATGACCATTGCTTGTGACAGCTCCCCATACCATTACAGAGATACCACCATGTTCACAGTTGGTTGGAGTCATTTCAAATCAAATTCTTGATTGGGAAGCCTCCAGACCCAAACACATCCACTATCTGAAAATAATGCAAATCTGGATTCATCTGAGAAAATCACTCTATCCCAAAATGAACTGGATTTTTCTGACATCTCCTTAGCCCATTTCTTTCTTCAATAAATAAAGTACCAGTCATGTACTGGGGTTGACTCTTCACTTTTCTTTTTGTCTGTTTGTCTCTCTCTACTTGAAGAAATCAGCAATGGTCAAATATAAAGAGGCATGGGCTCTGCCAGGCCTAAAAGGGAATGCCTAAGATATGCTGTATATCAAGATGGCACTCTACTGACTCCATCAGGAGCTCAGGGCCCAATGCAAGGCATATATATATATGCAACATAAATATATATATAATCTGTTTATTCTTTTATTCTTTTACTTGTTTCAGTCATTTGACTGTGGTCATGCTGGAGCACCACCTTTTAGTCGAAGAAATTGACTACTAAGTTATGGGGATGTAAACACACCAGCATCAGTTGTCAAGCAATGGTGGGAAGGACAAACACAGACACAGAGATACACACATGTGTGTGTGTGTGTATATATATATATATATATATATATATATATATATGACAGGCTTCTTTCAGTTTCTCTCTATCAAATCCACTCACAAGGCTTTGGTCAGCCTGAGGCTATAGTAGAAGACACTTGCCCAAGGTGCCATGCAGTAGGATTGAACCTGGAGCCATGTATTCGGGAAGCAAGCTTCTTACCACACAACCATGCTGATATATATATATGTGTGTGTGTATGCAAGAGTCTTTTTTTTTGTCATGCAAGTACTTGGTAACCCTATCAGTGCAGGTGCCACTTAAAAGCACCCAGTCTACACTGTAAAATGGGTGGCATTTGGAAAGACATTTAACTGTGTAAAACCTAGTCAAAACTGACCTTACCTGTGCTTGTGTCACATAAAAAGCACTAAGTCCAATCTGCTGAGTGGTTGGTGTTAGGAAGGGCATCCAGCTGTAAAAACTCTTCCAAAACAGTTACAGAAGTCTGGTGCAGGCTTCTGCCCAGCTGGCTCTTGTGAAACTGTCCCACCCATGCCAGCATGGAAGGCGGATGTTAAACGATGATGATGAGGATGATGATGATATATATATAT
>NC_069007.1:10833738-10837377 GCF_001194135.2 Octopus bimaculoides
ATATCTCCAATTGATATTAGAGTTGTTTAGTATTACAAATCAGGCATTAACTGATTTTCATTCACATTTAATCAATAAGTTTTCCAGTTGAACAGTTTGTTTTACATACGTATTTTATATCTTTTTCCTTTTTTTTTTCTTAATCATATTTTATTTTCAAAATCATCATCATAACTATCATCGTCATCTTCTTCATTGTGTTGTCAGTCACCACCACAACCACAACCACAATCCCCCCCCCACCACCACCACCACTACCACCACCACCACCACCACTGCAGCCATTACATTCAATCATCATCATCATCATCATCATCATCAACAACAATGATGACAACTGCTCTCAAGTGAAGCGCAACTGAGCACACACTTGTATTTATTATTATAAATAGTTACAGCTGGTTCCATTCCATTACTCTGATGCAGAGCAGTAACCTTCAAATGGTGTCATCTGTGACACTACGTCAATATGAGTAAACATTGCAGGTTCTGGATTAATTCAACAGTTTACACTGTTTGAAAATTCTTTCATCGGTTTGGAACTGTACTGGAGTGTAACAAACAAAAACTATTAACAATAAATACTAACATTACCTGAAGGTATTGAGTACTTTGTTTATGATATTAGTCTTCAACACTGTTCTACGTAAGATATAAAGTATATCCACTGGTGAAGTTTCAGATTGGGGATTCAAGAGTTTTAGGGAGTAGGGTATTACTCCTTAGTCACCTGTATCACCTAGTGGTAGTATTGTCCATGGCCTCAGTTATGGGCCAAATAACAGAAGATGGTCCTATAGCTATGATATATAGGACTTAGAGGTAGGCTGGTCCCCTAGTCATATGTCATGCTGGTTAAATGATGTGTGGACATGTCTTGATGTCACATGAACGAATGCTACTGCCTCACAGTTTAAATAAGTTCTGTGCCCCAAATGTAAGCTTGGGACAGCAAAGAACTAGCAAACTCAACTTTAAATAAACTGGCAGAAGACAAGGGGAAACCATTGTTTCCCAAAAATCATGAATGCTGGAACTTTATGCAATACAAGTAGTGTGATGCAAATGGAACTTCCAATGGATATGAATATACAATATTGAAGGAATAATTACTATTCAAATATTATTCATAAAATTATACTATGACTATTAATTCATGTGTCACAAGTGACTCCCGACATCATCAGGTGAACATTGAAATAATGCAAGTTTGAAGAAAACACCAGCATCCAAAGGTGTTTGAATGGAAAGATGAGAGAAAATATAAAGGAAGGCAATAAGTCCATGTGGCCTGGCAAACTGCAATGAGAGAGGAGAGAATCAGAGAGAATGAGCCAAAAATAGCAAATTTACAATTGGTAACACCTGATCTGAAATGCTTAAACACAAGATATGAACATGGAAACAAGTGTCCCAATGTTATTAAAAGCTGAAAAATCTATCTAGGATCTGACTACAGCAGTGAGCACACTCTAATTCTGACTTAAATAAATGTAAAATTAACAAAACCCGCTCAATGACTGTAAAATCACCAAAGTTAAATATAGAACTAGGTTAGCACATGAGAGAAAAAGACACAATGGTGATTAAAATAGACTGTGCTGGAAGAGCTAACAAATGCAGAAACCCAGTGAAGGAAACCTTAAGGAGTGTGCAAACGAGGTAGGGAAAAAATATGGTGTGTAATCAGTTAAGACACTTGGTCTTAAATTCATGTATTTTTTTCTGTTGAATTGATGTTTTTTTCCCTTTTTTCTTTCTTTTTCTTTCTTTGTTCCTCTTTTTCCATTTTTTTACTCCTGGGTTTTTGACTTGTATTTTTAATGTGATTTTGTATTATATACGTATCAGATACATACATACATACATACATACATACATACATATATATATATATATATATATACACACACACACGTGTTATATTCCAATTAAAGTTTGAGGCAAAGTAACACATTAAAAAATGGGTGTCAGATGAAATTTAATCTCGTTAGAAAGAATAAAAAAAAAAAAAACTGATGATAGGAAATACCAAGAACTGAATAAAGAAATAAGATGAAAATGTGAAGAGGTAAAAGAACAGTGGATGAGAAATGTGATTATATTGTGAGATTGTTCCAAAGGGAGTCACTGTACATAAAAAAAGAGATGGAAGTCTTATCTGTTAATATTTTTCTCTCTAGCTTTGTTTTGTGATGTGAGGTATAATGTGTTGCAATTGTGTCTCATTGTAAATGCATTGTGAGCGTACAAGAGAATGTTGTATTTGTATGGCAAATGTAACTATTAGAATGATAAAGTTTACAACTTTCACTTATAATGAATTATCTACTAGACTAGATGATAAATTATGGAAGCAATATCACAACACTAAGCTGAAATAAGTCTGGAAATTGTCAATAAAAATGAATTTAGGAACTGTATTGTTCAAGACAAACTACATAAATCATAAAATATGAAAAAATGTAATAAAAGCATTTAAACTGGAATATAGGTGTATATATATATATATATATATGTTTTCTGTACTTATATATATATTTTACAATTGTTTCCATAAACAGACTGTTTTTATTCCATCACATACACACGCACATACATACGTATCTATATACATATATATATATTTATTTATTTATTTAATAATTAAGGGTACTACAGGTAGCACCGGCATGCAAAAAATATGTTGCATAGTGAAACTGTACACTTCTCCCAGTAAAAAGTGGTAGTAGCCAGCCATTATAAATAGACCAGTAGCCAGTCAACAAGAGTAGATAGAGAAGGTTGGGAAGGTTGAGAGTAACAAGAGTACATGTCGACTGTGTTGATAGTCGTGTCTGTGCTGATGTAGTAATTATATTATGATACTGAGTGAACATTATAACAATCCAAACTTTTGAGGATAATAGCACTGTGCAACTGGGAGCTGTAATGTGCCAGATAGAAATATTCTATTGACGACTTTGGAATATAACAATATCTGTCAGAGCGACACACACTTACACACACACACACGCATGTACATACACACACATGAATGTATACACACACACATGTACACATATACATGCGTGTACACACAGATGCATGTAAACACACACACGTACACAAACATGCATGTACACACACATGCATGTACACACGCACACACTGATTTATACCCGAAACCAAAGAGGGAGCCCGGTGTTGAGTGCATATATGCTTATCCTTATGTGTGTGTGTACATATATATATATATATATATATATATATATATATATATATTTTGAATTTAGTTCATGAACCCCCAGTATTACCTTTGCAGCCCTCCAGGGTTCCACAGACCAAAAGCTGGGAAATACTGCTCTAGGCCAATATGATAAATAAAGATACCAGTTGTATACTGAGGGATTCTATTAGACCACTGCTTCACAAAGTTGTTGGCTTGTGGTGAGAAATTATCATTTAAATTTTATCAGTTAGTTTAAACAAATGTCCAAGTTTTGTATTTGAACAACAATTCTGAAGAGGCTGAAATTTTAATTACATTGGAATTTTAATCAGATTTTCAATACATGTCCATTATGTATACACACATTGACATGAACGCACTTATATTATAGCATGTAAATATATACATATATATATCTATATCTCTCT
>NC_069007.1:10837532-10839442 GCF_001194135.2 Octopus bimaculoides
ATGCCAAGAAGAAAATGAAGTGAATCAAGAGGTAGTATTCATCAGCTTTTAGACATTATATTATGTCTATTTATTTATTTTAAACAGTTCAGATAATATATATATATATATATATAGATATATATATATATATATACACACACACACACACACACACACACACACATCTGTGTGTATATATATATTTATACATATATACATATATACACACACATATGCACACATGTTATAGCATGTAAATACACATACATATCTTTTATAAATCCATACACTCCCCGCCCCACACACACACATGCACATATAATGAATTAATTAACTTGGTTGAAATAAATTTATCATGTTCAAATAGTTTTTTGGGGATGTTTATTAATGAATATCAATATACAATATTGAAATACATAATAATTAATATTCAAATATTATTCATAAAATTATGCTATGACTATTAATTAATGTATATCATGTGAAATAGACTTCTGATTATTTACAAAGATAATTCTGACATCAATTCTTTTCAAGTATATTTAAAAAAGAAAGATACATGAATGATATAAACGTCCCAAAAATATTTGTTCTCTCTGACAGGAGAGAAAATTCTCTGAGATTTATACACATTTTGGACTTCTTTCAAACAACATTAAAAAAAAAATCTACTGAAGGAAAAATTGGCGCATAATGTTAGAATTTATTAAGAAACCCAGATATTAGTCATCAAACTTAATAGAAATCTTTAGCATCAGGTAAACCTTAAATTACATTTAAAGACCATAAATTACATTTAAAGACCATAAATCACATTTAAAGATCATAAATTACATTTAAATTAGTTGTCATTAGCAAACTATTTTAAATGCCTGTTGTACTAAAAAGCAGTTAAACCACTAATCCATCTTCATGGAAAAATTGTTCCACTCTAATCAATTAATGTCACCAAATAAACTATAAGCTTGAAATTTACCCAGTTTAACATAGAGGAATCTTCACCTGCCATATGAACAGTCATCAGCATCATAAGACAAGGAAACACCTTAATTATTTAAAGAACATAGTTTAAGATTGACATCTATGATTGACATTAATGTAATTTATTTGTTCTATTACACTTATATATGAGTAAATATTGCTCTTATAGGAAGCTTCAGGAATTGCTGGTATTTAGTAACAAGTCTTCCAGTAATCTTGAAAAATTTAGTGAGGTGCATTAGCTGTCACATTTCTATTATTTTGTAAGTTAAAAAGTGTTTCTACTTTACTTCATTAGTAACAATGACATTGTGTTGGTGCAAGAGTAGATCCTAGTTTGAATTCAAAGGTAGGAGTGATAATGGTTATGATAATTGTAGTGGTGGTGGCAGGTAGTGGTGGTGGCAGGTAGGGGTAGTGGTGGTAGTAGCAGAAACGCAGGTGCTTAAGTATCAGCCTAGTACTGGGGAGAGTTCTTATTTCTTAATTTCTCTCTTTCCTTTTGAGCAAATTGCCTATTGCCAGACCCACAAAGGGATGGGCTCTACTAGGGTTAAATGCCTGAGGCGTGCTGTAGGTCATCATTGTGTCACAATGTTCAGAGTCCTTGGACAAGTCCAAGATATATTATGTTTCGATATTCTGTCCTTCTCCAGCACTTATACTGTATTTGGAAATTCTGTACTTTGGCAGTATATATATATATGTATATATATCTTGGAGAATTTATGAATAAAACAACAGACGAAGACAGGTGGTGTAAACAACAAATGAATGTATTAGTTTAACGCTTGGGAATAGAGAAAGTCTTTGATGTTTTGAGCTATGCTCTTTAACTGAAAGGAACACAGAAAGAAATAAGGAGAGAAACAAGGAGAAAAAATATATAAATGTAGTGGTCAGCGATCTATATGTGTGTGTGTGTGTATATATATATATATATATAT
>NC_069007.1:10841330-10844351 GCF_001194135.2 Octopus bimaculoides
TACACACATATACATATACATATATATATATATATACATACATGTATATATACATATATACATATACATACATACATATATATATATTTAAATTAATATAAACAACTGTGAGCATGCAATATATATATAAATGTGTGTATGTGAGTGTGTATGTGTGTGTGTGTGTGTGTGTGCATGCGTATGCATGCAAGCTTATATAAATATACCTATTTATATATGTTTGTGCATATATATACACACACATGCATTCTTAAACAATATATACATATATATATATACACACTCAAATTCAAATACGTATTATACATACAAACACATACATTCACACACATGGACACTTAGAAACACATACACTCACATATCTGCATGCATGTGCATGCACACACACACACACACAGATGCTTCCATCCACTCGCAAATACATATGCATGCATACACATACTCATACATGCAGACACACACACACACACACACACATTCACACCAGTTTCCATTGAAGTTTCATCAGGTTTTGATGCCAACAAGGGAAATCAAGGAAATTTAATTTGTCTCTTCCCTGCATCTTCTATATCTGTAACCACCATCATTATCACCATCACCATCACCATCATCTCTGATGTCGAAATTAACAACAGCAATATTAACTGCACAACAACAACAACAACAGCAACATCTATAGAGTAATAATGAAGAAAACAACAAGAATACCACCATCAACACCAACACCCCCAACAACAACAACATCAACAACAACAATGATTGTAACAACTGTAATAATAAAACAAACAACAGGAACAAAAAAACAGAAACAAAAACAAATAATCCACAGTCACAACAACAACAACAACAACAACAACCTTTTATGTTGTTTATTTAACCTGCTAGAAAGAAGTCAAATCTTTCTTAAAACATCCTGTCATCTTGGTAATGGTAAGGCCATACTGAATAATGTTGTCCTTGAAAAGATTGGATGGCCATGGCTGGAATGCCTTTGGTCATAAGTCTGTTCTTTAAGCAACAGTAAACATAAAGCAAAAACGACAACAGGAGGAACCAGGGTGGCAAAAAACCGGTGAGGGAGCTTCTAGATTGTTGCTCAACTTGCTAGAAATAGTTGCCAAATATTTCTCACAGCATACTCTACCATTCTTAAAATTGGACACATTGTACTATATAGTCAAAGGTACACTGTGCCAAAAAAAAAAAGAAAAAGACAGGATCTTTATGGCTGTGATGTTTCTGATCCCAAGTCCACTCAAATTGAGCTGACTCAGGGTTAAACAAGGTTATAATGATAACGACAACAGGAATTACGATAACATCAACAACTAATTAGACAATTGGCTCCTTCAGATGCTTGCATTAAATGTCATCAATTACTAGAAATTGTATTTCATTGCCATGGTAACTTCAGGTTGATAAGTTACTGAATTATAGCTGGATGCACTCCTTCCTGATGTCAGTGTTGATGACAACAGTCGACAAGGTTTTGGACAACCATCTAAAGAAAGTGACACTTCTTAACCCTTAAACATTCAGATTACTCTGTCAGATGTAATGCTTATTTAATCACATTGTTTTGAATCAATCCTGGATTATCTCATAGCTTTGAGATTTCAATAATATGATTGTATGATTTTAGAATGACACTGTAGGGTAAGTGTGAGAGGCTCGAATATTTAGGCCAGATGCAGGTGGTTTAACCTCTTAGCATTTAAATTATTCTGTCAAATGTAATACTTATTTATTCACATAGCTTTGGATTAATCATGGATTATCTCACAACTTCGAGATTTCAATGATGTGAGTGTTTATTGTTAGAATGACATTGTAGGGTAAGTATGAGAGACAGGATCAGGCCAATTTGACATTCTCCCCGTACTCCTTTTTATTATGAATTGCTATGGTTTCTACCATACTGTGGGTTCTTATTTCTTTATCCTTGGGGTTATCTTTCCGACGGATTTCCTTATAGAGTGTCCTAGCTACATCATGTCTCTTTGGTAGATAATACTGTGATGACCTTTTCAGACAACTGCTTATATGATGTGGGTGATATCTTGGGTGTTAATTCCACAAAGTCTGCATCGGTTGTCACATTTTACTGCTTTTCCTGCATCTCCATCCCTTTTGTGCATCAGGTATTTCCTGTTCAATATTTCTTGTTTCTGAATTGCTGTTCTTCTGATTTATCGATATTGAACTTAGCCCTTTCTCTCTTTGTATCTTCCATCTTTTCTTTACTTTGTTTTGGTTATTTGACCACGGCCATGCTGGAGCACCATCTTGAAAGGGATTTTAGTTGAGAAAATCAACCCCAGAACCTAATTTTTTTGCTTTTAAAAGCCTAGTACTCATTCTATTGGTGTCTTTTGCTGAACTGCTAAGTTACTGGGATGTAAACACACCAACATCAGCTGTCAAGTGGTGGTGATGGACACGCACACGCACACACCCACAGACATATATACTATGGGCTTCTTTCAGTTTCTGTTTACCAAATCCATTCACAATGCTTTAGTTGGCTTGAGGCTACAGTAGAAACATCTTGCCCAAGGTGCCACACAGTGGGATTGAACCTGGGATCATGTAGTTGGGAAGCAATGTTTCTTATTTCTTTATTGCACACAAGGGGCTAAACATAGAGGGGGCAAACAAGGACAGATAAAGGGATTAAGTTAATTACATCAACCCCAGGGCATAACTGGTAGTTAATTTATCGACCCCGAAAGGACGAAAGGCAAAGTCGACCTCGGTGGAATTTGAACTCAGAACATCATGGTAGACGAAATACCACTAAGCATTTCACCCAGTGTGCTAACATTTCTGCCAGCTCGCCCCCTTATACTGAACAAATATCAAGGTAGACATGCTTTCATGGAGGGCAGTAAACAAGGGATACTGTTTGTAAGAATGGTGACATTTTGTTTGCAATTAACGTGCACAAGTCCAGATGATAATAATAAGGGGAATACATACGCTCTCTCTCCCTCTCTCTCTCTCTCCCTCTCTCTCTCTCTC
>NC_069007.1:10844463-10851976 GCF_001194135.2 Octopus bimaculoides
CTCTCTCTCTCCCTCTCCCTCCCTCTCTCCCTCTTCCTCTCTCTCCCTATCCCCCTCCCCCTTTCTCTCACACACACAGACATCCAAACATAGGATGGGCTTCTTCCCATCTCTGTCTAACAAATTTCATTCAAAAGGTCTTGATCAACCTAGAGTAGAAGGCATCAATCTACATCATCCTGATGATGGAAACGGATCGTCAATCTCACATAGTTCTGAAGTGAATTTCATAACCAGAGCCAAGCCTGCCTCAATGTATGTAGAGAGAGCTAGGCAGAAAGACAGCATACACCTGCCCTGAATACAGACGAATTACTACTGGCACACCGGTCATCTCTATCAGAAGCAGCACTCACACAAATACCATCAAAACCATTACAATTGCTCTCCCACAGTTTCTCATCCAATACCCTCCTCGCTACCACCAACACCATCAAAACTTTTACAACTATTATTCAACTGCTACCACCACCAAAACCACCATCACCACCACCACATCTACTTTGACCCCCACCACTATAACCATACAATGTACAGACATAGGTTCGTCTAAGCCTTTGCTGTCTCTCCCACTCGGCTATTTCTTCAATACTGTGTGCTCAGTTATTGTCCATTTTCCTGTTGACCTTTTATTTGTCATGCACCGAGTCTGCATTGCATTGTCATTTCACTTTAACATTCAGTATACACCCACATTACACCAGCACACCTCATACTGCACACTGCCCTATATACATATATATATCTCGTTGTCTGTTTACTTATCCATGTATCTAAACACACGCGCACACACACACACACATATACATACAAGAATCCCCAGTCTTGAGGGAGTAATGTGTTCCTGAAAAACTTACTGTAATGTGAAATTTATTTCACTGTTGATTCTCCTGTTTATAACATGAGAATGTATTCCAAAAGATGTTTACAAAAGAAAAAGGAAAAACAACAACAAAAAACAAGAAACAACAACCACAATTTCTAAACATACGCAGTCCAATATTTATACGTAAAAACATTTGGTGAAAAATGTTAAGGAATAAATTTAAAAAAACATATTACTGTAATAGGATACGTTCTTACAAAGGATGTTGACTAGCATGTGAGGAATAGTGATAATGGAATGAGAGTTCCAGGGAGGATGAAGGATTCTTTCTTCTAACTTTGCAGTTCTTCATCAACATTTATTTGAGCAACCAAAGAACTTTTCCAGAATTGTTTGGTGTACATCATATCTTTGTACAACTCAGGGTAGGAACTGAGATCATGTAATATGTTTCGTTACCTTCTTGATTAGTACTGTTATTAGTAAAATCTTGTGACTTATATCTATAAGTGCCAACCTTTTAGCAATATTCTTTGCAATCATATTAAGGAGAGTTGGTGGAATTTCCATATTCTCTGCTTGCTCTTCTTCTAATAACATCAGTTTCCCATTAAATGTGCTTTCTCCAAGGGACACCAGCAACTCAACCACAGCATCCTGTATGGCTTTATGAAACCCTTTATCACATGCAAGTATCATAATAGATTTCTGAATTTGATGTAGACTTCCTGTTTCTGGAAAGCTTGTTAAGTCATGGATACAGTCTGGCCATATATTTTCCTAACTACCATTCAAAGTTGAGGGTTTCACATCATTCCACAATCCAACTATGTTAATATAGACTGGTAGCATTCTGTCAGATCGTACCATCACAGTACATGCTGAAAAAGTTCTTATTAACCCTATTCAACTTGTTTTGTTTTGTTTCACACTCTCTCCCTTCTGTACATCAATGTTCTACTCGTTGCTTTATTTAATAGTGCTCGTTCTTATGCAAGGGATCCCTCATTCCTCCCTATCTTTACCTAACAATGTATCATCTACCTAGATACCATACACAAAACCTTAGGAACATCTTTGCTGTTAAAAATGGAATTTTAAAAGTGTATATTTAAACAATAGCTATTGGGTGACTGACATTAGGTCACTAATAGATATACTCCACCCCTGGTTCACAGTCATGTTGTCCCCTCACTCTGTCTTCACCATCACTACCATAGTGACCTCATTTCTTTGGAGCTGGTTGGTCTCATACCATTACTACTGTGGCTCCTTCATCTCACATATCAGCCTTGTTGCATCCAACTCCCACTGAGATAACACTAACCATTACTCTCATTTCCTCCCACCCAGAGCATTGATCCAATAAAATTTCCATCTCTACTTATGTCTTTTGTGCATATGTTAACCTGCAATATTTTAAATGGAACATTAATGGCACAAACTCATTAGTCTCAGAGGCCTTGTTTGCAATGGTTGTAGGCACTGCTCCTTCCTCCAGATTCTGCAGAGTCAGGCAGACATTGATATAGCTACAACCTCACTACATCCTGCCTCTTATGGCACATCATTCCCTACTGTCCTTTTGTTTGGCAAGAATCTTTCATATTTCAGGTTTGTCTTTTTATGTACCCACTCCATATTGTCATAAAGCACCATCAACTTGACTACCAGGAACTACAGAAAATTCTACAAGGAATATGTCTCTAGGAGTGTTAAAAAATATCTTTAGGAAAGTGAAACCCAGTTAAAAATTCCACACCATTTTCAAGTGTGTAACAAGATGTGAGTCTATATCAGATATTTGAAAGAGAAATGGGAGGAGAGCCTCAATGTCACAAGATTGAATACGTTACCAGAAGAGCTGCAGATAGAATATTTTTCTAAGATTTCATAGATCAGTCTTAATGTTTGATGTTTTCATTGCATTTAGTGGAAAATGCCAGTCTATAGTCAAATAATGGTCCTTTTCCTGTAGGAAAAAATAAACTCAAATATAGCTAAAAAGAAAAACGAATCATTTGTTAAAACCTTTCTCATGTCATCATCATCATCACCGTCGTTTAACGTCTGCTTTCCATGCTAGCATGGGTTGGATGATTTGACTGAGGACTAGTGGACCAGGAGGCGACACCAGGCTCCAATCTGATTTGGCAGAGTTTCTACAGCTGGATGCCCTTCCTAACGCCAACCACTCCGAGAGTGTAGTGGGTGCTTTTACATGCCACTGGCACGAGGGCCAGTCAGGTGGTACTGGCGACGGCCATGCTCAAAATGGTGTATTTTACGTGCCACCTGCACAGGAGCCAGTCCAGTGGCACTGGCAACGAACTCGCTTGGATGTCTTACTGGCAACGCCCATGCTCAAAATGGTATATTTTACGTGCCACCTGCACAGGAGCCAGTCCATCGGTACTGGCAACGATCTCGCTCGAATGTCTTTTCACGTGCCACTGGCACAAGTACCAGGGAGGCGACGTTGGTAACGATCAACGGCCACGCTCGAAATGGTGTATTTTACATGTCACCTGCACAGGGGCCAGTCCATCGGCATGCTGGTAAAAGTATTGAAAGAAAATTAGATGAAATTGCTCTCTTAAAGGAATCAGGCGAGAGACCAACTAAAGAACTCTTGTGATGCATTTGAACAGCTGACTGGTCTTTTTCAGCCTTGTACTTTATTTTCTCTATCTCTAAACAAACCGACATAGTATTTTTATAAGAGACATGGAAGAAAATGTTAATGTTTGAAGAACTTGTCAGTGTTGAGTCACTTCTTTTGTGAGATGCACTGGTTCTCCAGAGGACAGGATCTGAGTAGATTTTGGAAACTGAAAATACTATTAATAATTTTCTAGAAGAGAATGTTGTGAAAAACAATTGGCGGATATATTTAGTACTTGTTGTTGATGTAACTATCCATTCTAATGATCTGAATTTGGAGCTGCAGAGAAAGAACAAATTGTTATTTAGCTTAGTAAATGTTATCAATGAATTCAAGATGAAATTAAAACTGTTCGTCTGTCAGTTAGAAAATGATTTGAACAAAGAACAAAGTTTCTGTAACTGAATGAACAGTGAATGTCCTGAAGATAATGTCAATTTGACAAAATATGTTAAAAAAATTAAAAAATAGAGAGAAAGAAAGAAAGAAAGAAAGAACCAGATTATTGCAAGTCATTTGAAAGTCGTTTTCATGATTTTCTTGAAGAAAACTGCACTCAAGCATTTATAAAGCTGTTTGCAATTAGTGAGGTGAAAATCATTAAAATGTCTTGTAATATAGAAATGGATCTCGTTGACTTGTTTTTAAGCTGTATAAATGTAAACACAGATATGGACACATACATATAACATCATTATTTTAGAATCTGTTTTTCCACGCTAGCATGAGTCAGACAGTATTTTTTGAGGCAGATTTTTTTAATGCAGGATGCCCTTCCTGTTGTCAACACTTACTTGTTTCCAAGCAAGTTAATATTTCCCTATGGCTGAACATGTTATCATAGAATATTGGGAATGAAGAACACTGCTTCTGTGATGATGTTTGTTTACAAATATCATACAATGTCAAGGTATGAAGATGCAAACACACACAGGTATTCGCACATATGTATATATGTGAGACAAGATTCAAGTTTTAATGGACTATATTCACTCTCAAAACATTATTCAGCCTGGTCCTATCGTAGAAGACATTTAGCTTATCATGCACTGGCACTGAACCCAAAACTATGTGGCTGGGAAACACACACTCAGCAGATTTCAACACCATTTCCAGCTACCAAATTCTAGTCACATGGTATTGTGCAGCCCAAACAACTGCACAAGAAGATTGAGTGTAAAACATTTAATTTGCAAAGCAAAATTTTTAACCATAAAGCCTTTCTTGTGTCCATGATATTTCATAAAAGATATTTATTTTTATCAAATATTGATAAGGAACATGAATCCAATTCCTATGTGTGTGTGTGTGTGTGTGTGTGTGTGTGTGTGTGTGTGTGTGTGTTTGTGTGTATTGTGTTGTGTGTGTGTTGTGTTGTTGTGTGTGTTGCATTGTGAGCAAAAAGGAATGAATGGTTCATTCTAAATCCAAGTTTTTTTTTAATGTTATTGGCAAAATATAAGCATTTCAATAGATTTTAAATAGTTACAAATTAATGTCTGTGCTAGCATGTAAAATATAGTCTCTTATCTTCATGTATGAATAGCTCAGCCGATTGTTAAGTTATTCATAGAGCTTTACTTGCAGGCCTCAATGAAACTGCCGTTGTTATGTCTGCATCGAGTTATTTTTGTACATACAGATTATTTAAATCAGTTATATTATAAACTCAATACCAATAGACTTAATGGGGCAAGCAAGATAACTTTAATTAATCTTCACAACAGTCATTGTGCCTGTGGCATAGCAGCTCCCACCCCAGACCAATCCTGACTAAATGGACCTACAAACATAAGCAATCCATTCATGGCATTTCAATCATATTGTATATGAAGGACTAGATTATCCTTCTTTACTTAGAAATAGAAGTGGAATTCAAGGGATATTTGGCTGTTATTTCTAGCAGGTTGAGCAACCCTATATGAGTTATGTTGTCTTCCTTCTCTGATGATAGATTATCAAAGACCACACTATTTAATCCTTATTATTATCCTGTTCAGAAAGGTGGCAAGCTTGCAGAATCATTAGTGCATAGTAGCCTTTCTTCTGGCTCTTTACATTCTGAGTTCAAATACCACTGACGTCAACGTTGCCTTTCATCCTTACAGCGTCGATAAATTAAAGAAACAGTCAAGTACTGAGGTTGATGAAATGAATTAACCTGTAGCGAGACACAAAGAAGCCAATGCCATTTTGAAACAGCGAGATCTTTTGAAAATCATCAAACATTACACACATACACACACATACACACACAAAATGACAGAAATATAATAAGAAAATGTGACAACTTTCATCTAGATCCCATTTTAACTTTCCTTTCATCAGACATCAAAAAACCAATAGGGAAAATTTAAAAAAAAAAGTTCCAGGGCCAGACAAAACCATATTGAGCCTGAAAGGTCATTGTTCTTACCAATCTATACAAGCATCTGTGCCAACACTGTGAAATTACCAGAATCTGGAAGCTGGGTAAAATTATTATTATTTTAAAGCCCAACAAAACCACATGTGAATTAATCTCATTCAGAGCCATCACAAACCTATGTACATCTTCAAAGCTCCTACAAATGCCATTCCTTTATATTACCACTTCATATATCTCATCAAATGACCAGCAATTCACACCCCTTATACTCAACAACCACACCATTTACAAACCTAACACAGAAAATACATGATGGTTTCAACAACAAAAACATCCCACATATACCACTCCAATTACCACCAACAAAGCTTGACTACATTTCCTGATGTCCTCTCAAGCATCTAATGCCCAACATCATTGTAAGAAGCAACACAAAATGTTGCCTAGCAAGCTCAGGTCACCATTCATTTCTTGAATGTAGTGCTACAAGTTTCCATCCTTCATCCACTCTTTCCAACCTATATTTACAGAAACTTCCCACATCTCCACAAAACATGCAGATAGTTTCATGCACAGATGATATCATAGATGACATTGTCCCTACCATTCTCAAGATACTACCAAACTACACCAACTTTATCTAAATCTCCTAAAAATGTGTCCCTACAACAATAGACCCGAATTAGCACGCACCAAATATACCTCAGCTCAAATATAGTGATCACATTCAACAACATAAACATTCACATCCAGAAGACAAAATTACTCAAAATTCCAAACAACTCCTCCACACCATACGTAGAAGAGAAAGTGAAAGTAAACAAAGTGACTCGGAGTAATCACAGATACCACATTTGGCCAACAGGAAGAAATAACAATAGACTACAAGCAATGCAACGAGATTCATAGTGGATTGTGCCTGTCCTACCTAGGTCCCATTAAGCACATGCTTATGGCATCAGGGGAAGGAGGAAGCACCACAGAAATGGTAAATGGCTTACAGCACAAAAGAAATCACTTTAAACTTGCTAAAATAATATCCAGAATGTCTTTATCTCTTCTAAGAATAGATGCAGATGTGTTACCTATGATTAATTTCGAGGATCTGATCAAAGACTTTGCAATTCAAAAAAGTGGGAGGAAACTTTCCAAATATAAATAAAATGGAAGTATTTGAAAATAAACACTATTTTCCCTCTTACTGGTTTGAAAAATAAAAATTTATTTTATGCTTTGTTTTGTTTATATTTTGAATTGCATTATCTTTTATGGGGCACCAAAATCTTTTGAGTGCTGAGGGCCTCGATGGATCTTAGTCCAGCCCTGTACACAGAGCACACCTCCATACCACTTACATAACAAGGCAGAAATACTGAAAATGAAAGATTATTTTGACATGTGAGGGGGACAATTTGTTGCCATATCCAACTTGAAACCACACAATATGTTACTACATGAAAACTCACCTCCAAATGCTCAGGCATAGTGACTGTGTGGTAAGTAGCTTGCTTACCAACCACATTGTTCCAGGTTCATTCCCACTGCATGGCATCTTGGGCAAGTGTCTTCTACTATAGCCTCGGGCTGACCAAAGCCTTGTGAGTGGATTTGGTAGATGGAAACTGAAAGAAGCCCATCGTATATATGTATATAT
>NC_069007.1:10852198-10853965 GCF_001194135.2 Octopus bimaculoides
TATATATATATATATATATATATATATATGTATGTGTGTGTTTGTTTGTCTGTGTTTGTCCTCCCAACATCGCTTGACAACCGATGCTGGTGTGTTTATGTCCCCCGTAACTTAGCGGTTCGGCAAAAGAGACCGATAGAATAAGCACTAGGCATCCAAAGACTAAGTCCTGGGGTCGATTTGCTCGACTAAAGGCGGTGCTACAGCATGGCCGCAGTCAAATGACTGAAACAAGTAAAAGAGTAAAAGAGACTATCACTAATACAACACCCTAAACACACACACATTTTCTCTCTCTTTCTCTCTCTCTCGGACCAGACAAATCTAAGAAAGACATAATCCAGGAAATAGCTGTGACATCAATAGCCTCAAATGACTGGAAATACTTCAATGGGACACACACCACCAATAGTACAGGTAGAGGAACAGCAGCAGTCACTTTTGGACCTAGTCCACTTTGCCCGCCTCTGCTGTGGTTATCACCAGAATTTACAGTTGTACAGAAATAGACTAGACAGTGGACATAGACACAGATACACTCACACACATGCACACACACACACACAATCTGTCCAGACTGTCACATTGCACAGTATATGTCAGAGAGCGTGGTATGATCCTCAGCAAGTTAAAAGTGAGACATAGGATCTGAAGTTTGGACCTTGTTATTTCAGCGATTACGTGTGTACTAGGACTGCTCTGTCAGGTCTGATCTGGGAGCTACACAACAACAACAACGACAACCCAACCAGGACCACCCCTTCTCTGGCCAAGTATATCATTGTAGTCTCCAATTAACATGTCATTTTTCTCCTTGTTAAAGAATATTGATGACTAAATCGATAATAGATATGTATTGATTATGTGTTGTTGACAGGGGAGTCGTTTCTATGTTTCTTTAATGCTTCTTTCCCTAACTTCTCCTTCAGCTGTCTCCCTGTTGTCTTTACAATGGAAGATATTGACGTGTGGGAGGAAAGAACACCACCACCACCACTACTACTACTACTACTACACCATTATCATTAACACCAACACACCTACCATTACATGAACACTGTCACACCACTACACTGCAACCACCACCTCCTTAGTTACTATCAACAGCAACAGCAGCACTGCCATAATACCAACACCACTACCACTATCACCGTTGCTATTGTCAGTGCCACCACCACCACCACCACACCACACCACACCACACCACACCATGATATCAGTGTATTAAGGAGATTTATGTAGTCATTGTATCTACTAGAAACAGCAGCCAAGTGTCTTTCAGTCACACTACGGTTTTAAAAATGGATATGGATAATATAATCACACAAGCTCTCTGCACTTAGGAAAAGACAGGTCAATTATAAGATTTTCTCAGTCAGGATTACCTGGAGTTAAACAATATATGAGAATACATTATGTTACATCTGTTGTTGGCACTCCGTCGCTTACGACATCGAGGGTTCCAGTTGATCTGATCAACGGAACAGCCTGCTTGTGAAATTAACGTGCAAGTGGCTGAGCACTCCACAGACACGTGTACCCTTAACGTAGTTCTCGGGGAGATTCAGTGTGACACCGAGTGTGACAAGGCTGACCCTTTGAATTACAGGCACAACAGAAACAGGAAGTAAGAGTGAGAGAAAGTTGTGGTGGAAGAGTACAGCAGGGTTCGCCACCATCCCCTGCCGGAGCCTCGTGGAGCTTTTAGGTGTTTTCGCTCAATAAACACTCACAACGCCCGGTCTGGGAATCGAAACCGAGATCCTA
>NC_069007.1:10854164-10858646 GCF_001194135.2 Octopus bimaculoides
GAGTGTAATTACCCTAGAGGACTAGGGAGAATTATTGCCTTGTCCAAATGGTAAAATGCACCCAGACACCTTGGAGCACCAGTTTCCAGTATAAGGTTGGAAAGGTGGTTGCTCTGATCTAACCTAAATGATGGAACATTCTAACTTGTTTTTATGTATCCATGTGTGTCAGTTGTAGGAAACTCACAAGAGAACTGAAAATCAGGTCTTCAGAGAAGAAACCCCACTCAAGCAAGTTCTTAGGCCCTTAACTTCTTATACTCTAATGGGACTGGTCTGGACCACATCCAAATCATGGGTCTTGGAGGCCCTTCTGCTGACACTTTTTATCTTCTTAAATATCGGAAACTTGTGCATTTAAACCATCTGGAGATTTCATATAATTCTAACTCCTTTCTGTTGGCTCAGCTTTCAAACTTATATTTAACCATTTACTGTTCAGATTCTTATTTATCTATTGCTCATAAGGGGCTAAACATAGAGGGGACAAATAAGGACAGACAAAGGGATTAAATCGATTACAGTTATGCACTGGTGCATAACTGGTATTTAATTTATCGACCCTGAAGAGATGAAAGGCAAAGTCGACCTCAGCGGAATTTGAACTCAGAACGTAATGGCAAGCGAAATACCGCTAAGCATTTCGCCCGGCGTGCTAATGTTTCAGCCAGCTCGCCATCTTCAGATTACTCTATTAAATGTAATGCTTATGTATTCACATAGTTTTGAATTAATCATGCATTATCTCATAATTTTGAGATTTAAATGATATGATTGTTTATTATTAGAATGACATTGTAGGGTAGGTTTGAGAGGCCTGATCTGGCCATTTGAACATAAAACAAGGAGAATATTTGGGCCTAGTATAGATGGTTTAAATGCTAAAGGGCTAAAGAAGAAATGACGTTGGTTGTCACATGGATATATGAGTTTCATGGTAATTTTTAAAGACCATAGGGAAAAATGGACAACAAAATTAAGTGATGAGGGTGATGTGCTAGTTGAATGGGTAGATATCTTGGTGATAGACTGTTGC
Source organism: Octopus bimaculoides (assembly GCF_001194135.2). Lineage (NCBI taxonomy): Eukaryota > Metazoa > Mollusca > Cephalopoda > Octopoda > Octopodidae > Octopus > Octopus bimaculoides. Next base: position 10,855,201 of record NC_069007.1, read on the forward strand.
TGAAAAACTATGTCAATACTCCATTACAGGGGCTCGCTACCTAGAGAAGAATTTTAAGGTGTCAGGAAAGAATTAGGATCAGTAATCAATAAAATGCGACTTTCTTTAGATTGCATAGAATCTGTAGAATTATAGACTTGCTGTTTATTTTAAATTTAATTTATGATAATCAATAAAGTTTACTGAATGTTACAGATTAAATTAAAAATAAATATTTCACTCTTTATTTGTAGAAATATTCCATTTATTATTATTATTATCTTTGAATTAATATTGTTTTTAATAATATAATTTTGGGCTCATCATGGTTGTCAAAAAAGGGAGTACAATGGTTTATATATCTATAATAATAAAATCGGAATTCTGTCTGTCTGTCCGTCTGGACCCCTGTATCTCAATCTACATTTGCTCTACATAGACATATTATACATTTTTGGAATCGGGATGATTTAAAAGCATTTAGCTTGCTGTTTCTAGCAGGTAAAGCTTGGCTGATTCACACCATCTTGGTTGGGATTTATCAGACGGTGTCAGAGATCAAGGGGGAGATAAATGACATTTGCTTCATTAATTTTATGTTGAGATAAGAACTTTGGGACAAATTGGCCAACAGTTGGAATTCAACTTGGGACTGGAACAATAGAATGATTGCATTATAGAATTAATTCTCATCTGTCCTTAACCTCTGATCAAACACCAGTAGGGCATATAGTCATTATAGATGTATTGCAGTCATGCTGTTTAGCTCTCTTTAGTTTTGGGCTGCAGGCCCAGTCAGCCCTACATTTGTTCTACATAGACATATTATACCATTTTGGAATCAGGTTGATCCCTAGATTGAAAATCTACCCTTCATTTGGTTCTTAAACATCCAGCATTGGGATCTGATTTTAAAACGTTTGGGCTGCTATTTCTAGCAGGTAAAGCCTAAGCCGATGCACACAGTGCTGCTTTTAAGCGAGTTCAATATAAGTTCATATCTATTTATCATCAATGGAGAGGAATATCTCAATGTGCTATCCATAACAATCTGTTGCCAAACAAATTCTCTGAAACCAGAATATAATGGAAATGTCTAAATGATGAATTTGGATGGAACAGGAGCATTCCAAGAAATCACCAGAAACGTTATGGAAGCTCCATATGTTGTTTTACTGAAGGTAACAAAGTAGAAAAAGACATGATTGAAGATATTTTCATCAAATTTTATGCTCTCAATATGATAGAAACTGTAGGGGACAACGAACGGGAGAGAAAACATGCAGCAAGTTCACTACACAGTACTGTTCAAAGGAATCCTTTTCTGAAATATCTGAGATGTAGTTTTTCAGAAAGAGAACCTCCCCTGTAAATTAACTTGAGTGAACATATCTTACAAACACCAATGAATGATATGATACAACATCAGTTAATTCCTCAAACTGCTATTGAAAATAAGCTAAATGCCTCCAATTTAGTATTGTACGCAATTTGAGCCTTAACATCGATGGTCATCCTGTGTGCAGTACTGTTTATTCTTTTATTCTTTTTACTTGTTTCAGTCGTTTGACTGCAGCCATTCTGGAGCACCAGTTTATTTCTCCAGTGTCTTTCACAATACAATTTTTCATATTTAGGGCAAGAGGTCAAGTTAAAGTTTTTCCCAGTTGCATTCTGTTGTTTTCATCATCATCATCGTCGTCGTCGTTTAACGTCCGCTTTCCATGATGGCATGGGTTGGACGATTTTACTGAGGACTGGTGGACCAGGAGGCGTCACCAGGCTCCAATCTGATCTGGCAGAGTTTCTACAGCTGGATGCCCTTCCTAACGCCAACCACTCCGAGAGTGTAATGGGTGTTTTACGCGTCACCGGCACGAAGGCCAGTCAGGCGGTATTGGCGACGGCCATGCTTGAAATGGTGTATTTTACGTGCCACCTGCACAGGAGCCAGTCCATCGGCACTGGCAACGATCTCGCTCGAATGTCTTTTCACGTGCCAGGGAGGCAACATTGGTAACGATCCACGGCCACGCTCGAAATGGTGTATTTTACATGTCACCTGCATAGGGGCCTTGCTTGAATGTCTTTTCATGCTTAATATTTCCAATGCTACAACTTTAAAAAGAATTTAATAACTTTTGGTATATTGTTTGGAACACCCTTTTGAATCCAGCTCCATCATGTACCTTGCCTATTTGATCGATATTCTTGAGCAATTGAATATATTGAATCTTCAGATGCAAAGAAGGAATACAAATATAAATTCATTGATTCTTTGAATGCTTTTGTAAACCAACTGGAAAATTGGAAGAGAAAAATCAATATAAAACAAAGTTACAATATTTGAAAATCGTTGTTGTTAATGGTGAAGACCAAATGCTTCCAAAATTTGAAAAACATATGGAATTTTGCAACACTTGACAGTACTAGAAAATTAGCTAAGATCTATTTCAGAATTCAGTAATGAGAGGTTTCATCCCCCACAAAACTGATTTCAATTGTCAGTTGAAAAAGTTATTGATGATCGTCAAAGGGAATTTCTGGAGCTGAAGAGTGATTTGAGGACAAAAGATATGAGAAATCAATCAGAATTTGGTCCTTTGATGTGCAATATCTACCTGTCAGAGAGAGAGCTTTATATGTATTGCTTCCATCTATGTCAGCATATCTTTGTGAAGCAGGCTTTTCAACTTTGAAAATACAAATGAAAATGAAGCAATGAGTTAGACTGGCAGTTGAAAATGACCAGAGTTGAACCCTTTCAAGTCCTCTTCCATGAATCCAATTACTGAATAAAAAAAAAGAAAGAAAAATAATAATTGCAGGTTTCCCATCGACTGCATTCTTCATCAGAATAAAGCAAATTAAAATGCCTGGCATTCTAATGAACCTTTTGTTTAGTGAAGTATGCTTCAGTTACTTTAGTCTGTTAACTAATTAGCTACATAGAAGAAACAAAAAAAAAAAAAAGAAAATAACAAACAGGAAACTTTTGTTCAACTTTTAAACTCCATGGACATTTTCTATTGTTATTAAAGTTGTCAAATGCCATTACAAAAATAATCAAAGTAAATGTATAAGAGTATAAAAAAGGAAATAAATAAACTAAAAAGAATTTCAATATTATGTGGAATCCTTGAGAAGCACTCATTTATTATCAGCTGGAAAAAAAAAACCTGCCCAGCAGACATAAAAAGCTACTTACCTTCTCAATTCAGAAAATGCTTACAGGTATTGTAACTGTTTACAATACAATGTGTGGAATGGAGGAAGAAACATGGATAGCTCTGATCCAACTTTAGATGGTGGCATCTCATCTGTGCATGGGTGAGCTATATCTTAGGGACATGGTACCTCTCCACCAAACTTTATTTCATTCTTGTAGGCATTTAAAAAATTATATTACATTCAATTGTGTGTGTGTGTGTGTGTGTGTGTGTGTGTGTGTGTGTGTGTGTGTGTGT
>NC_069007.1:10858763-10866168 GCF_001194135.2 Octopus bimaculoides
CACACACACACACACACACACACACACACACACACACACACACACACACACACACACACACACTTTGACACACATTGAATTTGGTATAATGTAAAACAAAAAATTGTTAATTACATCTCAATGAAGTGTATTACATTTCTATCTCTCCCCTCATTTCATACAACTTTGTATATATCTTCACATATTTTTGTAACAATTTTGTATACCCTTTATTGTATGCAGGAACAGGTGGAAATGGCAGGTGAGCAAGCTGAGTCACTAACACATGGGACAAAATGATTTGTGACATTTCTTCTCACATTCTATGATCTGAGTTCAAATTCCACGAAGGTCAACTTTGCCCTTCATCTTTTTGAGAACATTGAAGAAATACCAGTTGAGCACTGAGGGTTGCTGTAATTAACTAGACTCCTTCCCCCAAATATCAGGTCTTGTACCTATAGTTGTTCGTTCCTTCTCAAGCCATGTCTGGCTCATCAGGGCCAGTTTCCTGGTTTCATTGGCGTATAAGTTCCTCACCTGGATGGAACGCCGGTCTGTTGCAGGTGAGGTGGTAGATGCAGGAGGAAAGAGTGAGAGAAAGTTGTGGTGAAAGAGTCATCAGAGGTTTACCATTACCTTCTGCCAGAGCCACATGGAGCTTATGTATTTCACTCATGAACATACACCTCACCCGGTCTGAGATTTGAACCCAAGATCCCTCAACCACGAGTCCGCTGCTCTAACCACTAGGCCATGTGCCTCCACTGCACCTATAGTTGAAAGAATTATTATCATCATTATTCCATGTATATTTTTACTAATACAGTAGAACCTTGCAGTATGAGTGTCTCATTGTACAAGTATTTTGCTGGATGAGCTGAGACTTGTGCACATTTTTGTCTTGAAGTATGAGCAGAAATCCTCAGTACGAGTGGGAAAATGCAGTACAAGTGGAAATCCACAATCTGCAGTACAAGCGGAAAAGTCTCATTTTTAAGGTAATTCAGTTAATAAAACCAATTTACATATTTCTTTTTGCATTCTCTTTTTTATAACTGTCATTTTACTTGTAACTACGCCATTTCTGTTTTAAAACTCAAAAAATTACTTTTGAGTGGTTTTTGGGGTCTGGAACAGATTAATTATATTTATTTAATTTCAATGGGGAATTTGATTTGTAAAACGAGTAAATCATAAGACGAGCTCGGTCATGGAACGAATTAAACTTGTACTGTGAGGTATCACTGTATTTCCTTCAACCTCATGAAACTCTCCAGCTGTAAGAATTTCTTGTCAGCGAAATTTCTGTTTTCATTTATTTTTTATTTTCATGTTTTTGATTTCTCTTTTTTTGTTTTGCTTCATTTTAGATTTTCTTCCTCACAATTCTGTTTTTTCTTTATTTCTGACGTTTTTCTACTTCATCATGAAAAAGAAAAAAAAAAACAAAGCACTCGCCACTGTTCATTTGAAAAGTAAAAAAATTAATTAATAAAACTCTTCTTAATGCTTTCTTCACTTCATAATTTCAGAGTCTCCGAGACTTATCTCAGACTGAAATATTTTCAGTTACTTACTCTTTCAATACATTCACCAGTAATCTTTAATAAATCTCATATGTAGCATATTCTTTTTACAATTTTTATTTTTACCCATTTGTACTTTGTAATATATGAATGTATATGTGTATATCTGTTTTAATGTTTATTTTTTCCTCTTTTTAATGTAGAGTTCATTCTGACTGGCCACCTACCTAGTTGCAAGGTTGTGAAGGAGCATGTTTTGTTTTATTCATCATTCTTTAAATCTTAAGAAAGCATTGTAGATCTTTATTGTTCTAGCTATTGGGATCATTTGTAGTGTATGAATTACAGTTTCATTCCTTCTCTACTTCTAGCCATATGACAACAGGATATATAGCAATCTAGCAGGTTGATACATACTCTGTTGGTCTTGGGTACTGTATTTGTAAACTCCTTACCAATGGTCCATAGATGTTCTCTTTCTCTTGTATTTTTTTTACCACATTAGTGTCCAGAGAACAGCTGATTCACAGCAGATCCAAAGCATATCTTTTTACATAATAACATTCATACTCATATGCATTCATAGCAAAGCCCAAGTGAGTAAAAAGATCCCATACAACAATATTTAGCTGGTTGTGTTTTAATTTTGAAGCTCCACCAATATTCTTTTGATCCACCAGTCTCAATATAGTCATCTTTACCTGATGATATTTCCATTTTTCCTATTCTGGTCCAGATTATTCTGACCACTGCATCATGCCTCATGAGAAGACAATATCTAAAAGACAGTCTCTTGCAGTTGGCAATAATGTAGTCGATGTCTTCAGCTTCAGATGTGCAAAGCTTCCACTTGTTGAGCATCAATGTTTCCTGCCTTCTATGCTGTAAGTACTTGTTGGGGACCTCTTGCTCTTGAATTAACCTTGGAGTTAACCTTCAAAGTGGGATGTCATACATTTATTGGTACTCCATGCCAAGCTTTTCATGTGATTTGTTTCCTGTGTTTTAAGGGTTTTATGCCTTGTACCAATGTGGTAAATTCTCAATAAACCAGTCCATTTTTTAAAAATTCTGTTTTATGTTAAAATTTTCTGATTCTCTTTGGGGTGAGACCTGTATCAGCTTTTATTTCATGCCTTTCCTCAGGTTCATTAGCTTTCCTAATGATGTTGCTTTCATGCTTGCAAACTTGGATTAAATGGTTACCGGTCTCTTTCCACGGTTATAAGTGTTGCTTCAATGGTTACCAGTCTCTTTCCACGGTTATAAGTGTTGCTTCAATGGTTACCAGTCTCTTTCCACGGTTATAAGTGTTGCTTCAATGGTTACTGGTCTCTTTCCAAGTTTATAAGTGTTGCTTCAATGGTTACTGGTCTCTTTCCACGGTTATAAGTGTTGCTTCAATGGTTACTGGTCTCTTTCCATGGTTATAAGTGTTGCTTCAATGGTTACTGGTCTCTTTCCACGGTTATAAGTGTTGCTTCAATGGTTACTGGTCTCTTTCCACGGTTATAAGTGTTGCTTCAATGGTTACCAGTCTCTTTCCACGGTTATAAGTGTTAAATGGTTACCGGTCTCTTTCCACGGTTATAAGTGTTGTCATATGTATTTCATATGACATCAATACAGGTTTAAGACAACCACCATCCTTGCTTGGGAAGCATAGTCTGTCTATAGCTCCACTGAAGGTGAAGTTTCCCCGTGACACTGAACAGCTTGCAAGGTCATGTGCCTATCTGGTCGAACTCTTGTAGTGATTGGTTTAGAAGGTTAAATGTGGGTATGAGGATAGGTGTTGTAGGGCAGTGCTACTCAAAGTGGTGGTCCATGAGCCAGTACGTGGTGAGTTTCCAGGACAGAAAGAAACATTATAAAATGCTTATAAAATACTTATGTAAAATTGTATTATTTGTTTACAAAATAATTATGAGATGAAAAAATTGTCAACTTTTATTGTATTCATTATATATATTGTTTCCGGTATAAATTAATATTACTAAAAAACTTTACTGGTCCCTGGCACACTGGAAAAAAAAAACTGTCAGTACACCACATCAGATAGTTTGAGCAGTACTATTGTATGTGACATGCTTGCGGTAAGCAAAACATTCCGAAAACCAAATGGTGTTTAACTGTTTTGAGGGATTGCACCCTTGTCCTCACTTTATTGATAGGTGTACCATGGTTGACAATCATGCCCAGGATTCTTGTAGTTTTCACCAGAGAGTAAAGATTGTATTTTTAGGTTCTTCCTATTTAGTGCCTTCAAAGGTAAAAGTTTCCCACATTTTAGCACTAAAACTGTACATTTGAACTTGGCAAACAACATTCTGTTGCCTTTAGAGAATTGGAATATGAGATCCAGTTACTTTTTCATGTGGTTAATACATGGTCCATACTGTTTCAAGTCATCAACAAAGAAAAGGTGAGATGTCCAGGATCCATTACTATAATTGCAATGTTTGATCAAGTATGGAGGAATAAATAACTGTACTGGCAAACCGTTGCCTTGATGGATGCCTTTACGTTGTCAGATTTGATGTGTTTGTTGCCACTTCTAAGAAGTAGGGAGGAGAACCAGGTTTTAGTAATGTGGTGGATGGTAGCTATTGGTGGAGGCAAGACTTTGGCTAATTGCATTGCTTTGAAAACCCACCCTGGTGGTACAATATAAAAGGCTTTTTACTAGTCTAGTTCTACCACAGCAAATTTTCTGCAGTTCTTAATAGTTATTTTATCAATTAATAGATGCTCTATACAGCCCCACACTTACTTCTTTTCTCTCAACTTGTTTGAAGCTACAAATAATCTACACTTATTTAGAATTTCCCTATTACTACAAGTGGAATGACCAGCAATGAAAATAGACTACCTACTTACATGCATGCCTACAAACATACATACATGCACACATACATGTACACATGCATGCATACATATATACATACATACATGCATAAGTACATACATGAAGTGCAGCCTCTCTTGGACACAAGACCACTACATCACACCACACTTTGAAGGCTATGCATTTGCAATCCAGTAACAGGAGATTGCTACAAAGTACCTGGTGAACAAGAGAGACAGTGACACTCTTGTAATCACAAGGTGTGTAGGCTATGTCATGTTTCTGTGGAAGACATCACACATGTGATTAGCAGCTGTCCTAAAATGTTGTCACATTACTACCTCCCTATATGGCATGATGTTGTTGCTAAAACAATTTACAATGCCATCCGCAAAAAAGACTGTCCTGAAATAGACTTAGAAAATCCCTCTGTTATGGAATACACTCATAAACACCAACTCAAGGAATACTGGTGGAATATTCCCATTAAAGCTTCTGTCAAATGTAAACATAACAGGTTGGATATTGCTGTTTGGGACAGAGGGGCAAAGGTATGTACCATCATAGAGGTCAGCTACCCTGCAGATATAAACATCCCTCTGAAAATCAAAGAAAAGGAGGATATCTATGGACAACTGCTTTGAAACCTCCAGCAGATGTATAAGTGGGTTCTGATTCAATAGACCTCCAGACTATGAATGAATTCATATTCGTACCAATAATAATTGGAGCACTAGGTTTTGTTAGTAAATGCTTAAAGGAGAATCTGGATAAACTGGGAGTTTCAGAAAGAGAAATCAACCAACTAATTCGTACATTACAAGTGCAATCTGTGAGTAGAACAGTAAAAATATGCAAGACTTTTCTCAAGTTCCAAATGTAAATTTGTCTGTGTTAACTACATCTCAAAGATGGAGTCTTGTATCTTTGTTGGAAACCAGCTCCCTCCTCAGCGGAAGATTTATAATAACTAAAAAAATAGAAGAGGCATACATACATACATTCATTCTTTCTTTCACTCACTCACTCATTCATTCGCTGATTCTGTCTGAAAATGTCATCATGGTATTATCTACCGATGAGATATGATGTTGACTCTAAGACACCATATAATGAGATCCATCAGAAGTATAACCCTGGAGCCAAAGAAATAAGAACCTACAGTGTGGTGGAAGCCATAGCCACTCATATTAAGAAAGAGTACTGGTGGAGTGTCCCCTTGAAAACTTCAGTAAAATGTAAACATAATAGACCTGACATAATGATTTGGGATAGAGAAGAGAAACTGTGTAGTGTTGTGGAAATAAGCTGCCCAGTGGATGTTAACATAAAGCTGAAGATCAGTGAAAAAGAAAATACCTATGCTGAGCTATTAAGAAATCTACAGTTACTCTATCCAGATTACAAGTTGAGGTTTATACCTGTAATTATTGAGGCACTGGAATATGTAACACACTGCTTAAGTATCAATCTTGAGAAATTAGTTTTCTCAAAACCAGAAAGGAGAAAGCTGGTTTGAAGACTACAGATCCAAGCCATCAATGGAACTATGAAAATCTGTAGAAATATCCAGAAGTTTATCATTTCAGTATATATGAGCATGTCTAGACATGCAGCTATATGCACGAGAATACATACATAAAAAAGAAACACAAATCTACATACATATGTACGTACATACATACATACACACATACATAGTGGTGAAAGCAGTTGACCGCTGTGTGTTCTTAATACTTTCTCCATGCAGTGTTATTTAATCTCAATGATAAAAGTTGAAAAATTTTTAACCAATATCCTGTAATACGATCTTGACCAGGTGATTTTCTATTTGATATTTTTATCAGGACTGTATCTAGTACCGAAGTGTTGAATTTATAATTTTTGTTCAACATGCTATTTTAATTTATCTCCCCATTGAGCTTTTTCATTGAATTTATCATTCCTTCCCAAATTGATCTCCAGTAGCTTTCCATTTATTTTATTGATGGGATTTTTTTTTTACTGATTCTGTGTTGTTTTTGCTGAAGCTGCAACAGACTGGTTTGGGATTTCTAGCAATCAATCTGTTCAGTGTTTTCCATTTATACAGGTTTATATTTTAATTTCTCAGCTGTAGCTGTTAGTTCTTGTTTCAGTTGATAAAATTTGGAATTTAAGGATTTTGTTTTTGATTCCCCAAACTACTTTCCTAGTTTATCTTTTGGCCATTTCTGGTGTTTTGTAAATTTATTGATAGTGTTGCACTTTATAATCATGATAGCCTGTGAGATAGTTCTTCAAAGAAACAGAATTTAATTTTTCAATTTGGGAACATTCAGAGCAATGTTCTAGATGTTTGCCTCTGTCTTAATTGTGCAGATGTATAAGTGGGTTCTGATTCAATAGACTTTGATAGTTTCCTGGCTATGTCTATATATATATATATATTTATCATTGCTATTATGCAAAGAGTCATAAGCCCAAATGTTGCTTTTTCAGAAAATGAAAAAATAGTTTCACCATTCCATAGCAAAACCTTTGTACTACACTTTGACAATTTTTGATATCTTAGTATCTGAAGCAGCTGGAGATGTGATAGTTTGACCGAAAGAACTGGCTATTGCAAGCAAAAATAAATATTGGAAAAACACATTTGACCAAATTTGGACATACGACGGTTTAACATATATAAGGTTGCTATTATGCAAAAGTGTTGTAAGTCCAAAACATTGCTTTTTCAGAAAATGGAAAAACAGTTTCACCATTCCATAGCAAAAACTGTTGTGCTACACTTTAACAATTTTTGATATCTTGTAATTTGAAGAAGCTGGAGATACGATAGTTTGAGAAAAAGAACTGGCTATTGCAAGCAAAAATAATATTGAAAGGAAAAAAAAAAAGAACCTCTCATTTGGACATACAACAGTTTAACACAACAACAACTGTGTGTGTATATATTACTCTTTTACTTGTTTCAGTCATTTGACTGCGGCCATGCTGGAGCACCGCCTTTAGTCGAGCAAATCGACCCCAGGACTTATTCTTTGTAAACCTAGTACTTATTCTA
>NC_069007.1:10866199-10867126 GCF_001194135.2 Octopus bimaculoides
ATATATATATATATATATATATATATATACATATATATGTATGTGTATATGTGTATGTGTGTATGTGTATTTGTTTGTATGTCTGCATGTATGTTTGTATGTACAAATGTGTGTGTTTGTGCATGCATGCACGTAAGTAGTCCATTTAAGTTGCTGGTCATTGCAAATGTAGTGATAATGAAATTTGAGATAGCTGTAGATCCATCCTTCTTCATAAATCAAGTTTCGATAGAACCGTAGTGTCGATTGGGTTTCTTTTCTTCCATTTCACATTTATGTTCCTTTCTTTGCTCAGCTTAATTCAGAAATAGTTTGCTTGTTTTCCAAAGAAAATATCAGAATCTGCACAGATGGACATTCTTTCTTCAAACTGATCTGAAAACTTCTACCAACAACCTCTGATATACATGGTTTTCGTCGCCATTTAAAATATCAACCTAAATCTAGTTCATACTTCATGTGACATATTTGAGTATTTTAATGACTTTACTGTGGAGTAGATTTCAACTTTTATATATGCGTTAGGCATATGCCATGAGTAATTACTCAGGGTAGGCAGTTGGTGATGCTTATGTAGTAATGTTGTTGTTGTTGGCACTCCATCGCTTACGACATCGAGGGTTCCAGTTGATCCGATCAACGGAACAGCCTGCTCGTGAAATTAACGTACAAGTGGCTGAGCACTCCATAGACACGTGTACCCTTAATGTAGTTCTCGGGGATATTCAGCGTGACACGGTGTGACAAGGCTGACCCTTTGAATTACAGGCACAACAGAAACAGGAAGTAAGAGTGATAAAAAGTTGTGGTGAAAGAGTACAGCAGGGTTCGCCACCATCCCCTGCCGGAGCCTCGTGGAGCTTTAAGTGTTTTTGCTCAATAAACACTTACAACGCTCGGTCTGGGAATCGAAACGGCGATCCTATG
>NC_069007.1:10867297-10872398 GCF_001194135.2 Octopus bimaculoides
TCAACCTAAATAAGAGGGCAATTTCTGACTTTCTTGCCTGCACATTTTTCATGTTTCTTTTTCTTCTTTTGTTAATAAAAAGGGGAAAATATTGGATAATAATGAAAAGTAAGTGATGTGATGAGGAAAAAACTGAAACAACGAGCATTTCTGCTACTGGCTGCAAGTTGTTGCTCTGACAACAGAATATTCTATGAAATTTAAATTCTTTTACATAAGACCATGTTGTCTGAAATTATCTCAGATTAAATAAAATCACGATATAATTTATAAACCATGTAAACTCACACACACACACACACACTCTCCCTCTTTCTCTCTCTTTCTTACCCAAGGTTAACTGAGCCTAAAAGCAAGCTAATTATGGGAAGATGATTTAATTAAACAATTTGGGCCAAGATGGAAAAGAAGGAACAACAAAGAAAGAATTGGAAGCACATCATGACCAGTTGCTGGAGGGAATTAAGAGAGGTGATTTATCAAGAGTTACGCCCCTTGCCCCACAAAAAAACTGTCCGTAGTGACTGCCAGCAAAAATGGTCTGAATTGAGGGTAGCATGGGGCTAATATGTGTGCAGCAGGTTTTGAAGTGGGTATTGTGTAGATGGCCAAGTCTGTAAACATATATGTGGTAGATGTGTTAAGTGTGTTTATGTGTGTATGGTTTGGTGTGGTCAGAACTTTGCTGGGCTCTCAGATTGTGATGGTGGATGTCCTTATGTTTATAATCGTGATGGAACTTGTAGGTAAGTGATCATGTATTTTCTTTTATAAGGGCATGAGTGGAATAATTTATTCCTGCACTTTAAATGGGTATCTGATTGAAGAGAGCTTTTTAACATAATTCTTTTTTTTTTTGCTTAGGCATTGCTTGCACTTCTTCAGCACTCATCACTTGAAGTTGTAATCCATGATCTTTTCCTTCAATGACCATATATGCTTAGCCATGGCTGTGATATTGTGTTTATCCTGGATATTAAGGGAAGACTTATGGTTGTTAAATCAAGTTCTGAAAGGACCTTCTGTCATGCCCACAAACTTCCAAACATCACACTATCTGCTTGGGGTCCTTTGATGACACATATACAACTGTCTTTTTGTTGCAGTAGTCATTAAGGGAATATATAGTGTTGCTTGTGTACAAGCATCCTGCCTCTGTTTTAAGTGTGGATTTACCTAACGATATTTCGTTTATACTGGATGCACAGCTAAAAGAAACTCTTAAGATGTGTCTGTTAAATATTTTGTGGAACCTATTTGTAGACAGAAAGTGTTTATCTCTAAGTTAAGGAAGATCATACCTACACAAGTTTTTATGCTTATCCACCCACACATCTGTACATTCATCCAGCCATCTCTCTTTCTCTCTCTCCCCCTCTCTCTCTTTCCCTTCCTCCATATATATATATATATATATATATATATATATATATATATATATATATATATATATATATATATATATATATATACACACACATACATACATACATACATACATACATACATACACACAAGCATACATAAATATATTGTTTCTGATTTTGACAGTTAAGAAATAGTTAACTAAAGAGTAATGCCAAAATCATTGATAATTTCTTCATCCTTTCTTTTCTTCTTAGTTTTGCTTGCTTTTTATATTTTCTATGTTTATGTTGTGGAATCTCTGGTAAACTCCAGGGAAGATGGCTGTCCACTTTGCAGGAACTGAGCTGATTCACATGGCATGGATGTGATGTACTTTAAATCAATTGTTTATGTACTTGCCTGTTTATCTGTCTTGCAGTGTGTGTGTGTGTGTGTGTGTGTGTGTGTGTGTGCTTGTATGGATGGAGGTAGGTAGATAGATTGGTAGGTAGATAGATTGGTAGGTAGATAAGTAGGTTGGTATGCGTATATGTGGTGGTGGTTTGGCAGAATCATTAGAACATTCAATAAAATGCCTTTTGCAATTAAAGTTCATATCCTGTAAAGGTCAATCTGTCTTTCATTCTCTCAGAAATACAGTTTCAGCCAAGTTCTATGATACAATCTTCTTTCCTTCCAGCTGTTAAATTATGGATATTCTTCAGGATGAAGAGTGGTTAAGTCTAGAACATATCTGTACATGCTAGCCTTATTTCTTTCCTATTTTCTCATATCCTCTGCGTCTAAGACCCATATCTCATTACCATGTAGCATTGCAGTTCTAACACAAGCATCGTATAATCTGCCTTTCATATAATCTGTGGGATTAAATAATCTTTCGTATAATCTGTGGGAAAAGACATTTGTTGCCAATAGCAATAGTAACTCCCTGAACTTTTTCCAGCCTGTTCTTACCCTGGTTGCCATACTCTCAGAACAACCACCTTCACTGCCATGCATGTCATGACTTCCAGTAAGTCCCTTGAGCATTTAAGAGAATGCTTTTCCGGTGTGCTCTTTGTGCTTGTTGCCTCAGTGCATCTGCCACATACAAATCCTGCCTCCATTGTTAGTCTGTCTGTGATTTCACTACACCTCTTGTGTGTCCCAATATGACACTGTGTCCCTAGATGACACTGTGTCCCAAGATGACACTGTGTCCCAAGATGACACTAGATGATACCTCTTGTGTGTCCCTAGATGAGTAAAGCAGATGGAGTTCCTACTTACTCATTTTCTACATCCTGAGCAAGGCTTTTTTCCCTGATGGGACCATGATCCTGTCTTCTGTTTTACATCTAACTTATGCTATGTTTACTGTCAGACCTCTTAATTCTAGCTTCTATGTCTGGAATTTCTACTCTAATTCTACTAAAGATTCAGCTGTAAAAACTAAATCATCAACATAAAATAGTTCCCAAGGACAGTCAGTCATGAAGTCCTCTGTGTAGGACTATAGGGGTTGTAGGCTGAACTTTTACAGACTCCTGTCTTCAAGCTGAAGTCATTGTTAAACTCATTGCTGACTTTTACATTACTAACTGCACCCTTGTATATACTTTGTACAGCTCTAACAAGCCTTTCATTTTAGGCTTTTGAGAACTGTACATGATGATCCAGTCTCAGTCTTTTCTATTGTGATTGCTGTAGGAAGTGCTCTGATAAACTTTCTCTCTTAATTCCAGATCACCTGACTTGAAACGCAGAGTATCTTCACCCAAATGCTGTTGTGCTTCAATGAATAAGGAAGTCTTTTAATAGTCATAGCTTTGGAACTATCCTCCTTCTCATTGTTTTTCTCCTTCTTATGACCTGAACTCTTTCAGGTCTGAAGTAAGTTCATTCCTTTTGTCTTAACTTCTTCTTCATAGTCCCTTACGCTAAATGGCTTCTCACCTTATTTGGGGCTTTCTTATATAAAAAAAAAAACCCATCAGATTACTGAGTATGGTACCCAGTCAAAATCCTTCTCTAAGTTATCAAATGCCATGTATAGTACTTTATCCTTAGTTAAGTACTTCTGGTGTTGCCTCACCTGGAAGGTGGTATCTGTGGTAGCACCTCTGAGAATAAAACCAAACTGATAGAGTGTGGCACTTCTTCACACAGCCGTATGAATGAAAACAGCCATGTGAAGAAGTCCTGCACTATAACAGTGTAGGGAACCTGTGGAAGAGGTAGAGCCAGGAAGACATGGGATGAAATAGTGAAGCATGTATCTTTGAATGTTGAGCTTCATGGAAGCAATGCCAAGTGAACAAGACCTTTGGCAATACACTGAGCTTGAGAAGACCCGTCAAGCTAAGTGAGATCATAGTCATGGCTGGTGTCACATAACTGGCATGTAAAAAGCACCCTTCAAACATTGGGCAATATGTTGTACTTGAGACGACCTGTCAAGCCAAGTGAAATTGGAGTCATGGCCGATATCAGTGCCATCTGACTGGCACCCATGCTGGTAGCATGTAAAAAAGCAGCATTTGAGCACTGGGCCTCATGGAGGCAGTGACAGGAGACTAAGACCTTTGGCAATATACTGTGCTTGTGTAGACCTGTCAAGCCAAGTGAGAGTGTAGTCGCGGCCGATGCCGGTGTCAGATCAATGGCGCCTGTGCCATTGATCTGACAATGCACCCATTGTCCAATGCACCAATGCACAAATCATAAAAAGCACCCACCACACTTTTGGTGTGGTTGGCATTAGGAAGGGCTTCCAGTTGTAGAAACCTTGTCAGATCAGATTGGAACCTGGTGCAGCTCCCTGACTTATCAGTTCTCGGTCAAACCATCCAACCCATGGCAGCATGGAAAACAGACGTTAAATGATGATGATGATGTGTTTCACTAACATTATTCTGTGGTATTTTCTTTGACCTTCCATACCCTCATCAAAAAATTCGATGTCTCTGCAATTTCCACTCCCTTACACGTCTCCTTTGTCCCTGTAGCAATTTACATTGATGCTGCTACACCAGTCATTCGGTATGACACCTTCCTGTATTAACTGATTAACTATTCAGGTTATTAACATGTACCCTACTTTGCCAGATATTTTGAGCATCTCAGCAACATGGAAACAAACTAGGGTGGTGTAGTGGTAGCGAATCAGGATATTGTTAATTGAAGCCAGCATCGAAGAATGATAACAATAGAGAGAACATGAACAATAACATGCACAACTTCCCAATGCAACTGAAAACAATCTTTATATTGAAATAGGAAGATAAAATGATAAAATAGGTGCAGTAAATGAGGAAGAGGTAGGCTTGTGTGTGTATGAGTGTGGGTGGGTGGGTATGGATATATACACCCACATGCACAAGTATACACACATACACACCCATATATATATAAAGTGTATAATATATATATACTTGTACAATATATAGTACATATATATGTATGCGTGCGTGTGTGTAAATATATATTAATTATGTATAAATATCTATATATATTTATACATATATATATGTGTATATATATATGTATATGTATTGTGCGTGTATATATGTATTATGTGTGTGTATATATATGTATGTATATGTGTATGTATATATATATATATGTATATGTGTATGTATATATATATGTATATACATACATACATACACAGGTATGTAAATATACAGACACCTACACATATATGCATGTATGTGTATTCATATGTGTGTGAGTGTGTGTATGTGTGTGTGTA
>NC_069007.1:10872408-10873213 GCF_001194135.2 Octopus bimaculoides
TGTGTGTGTGTATATATATATATATATATATATATATATATATATTTATATGTATATATATAACTAAATATATACATATATATATGCATAGATACACATAAATGTATACAGGAAATATCAGCTTTTGTTCCATTAGTTCAAATTATTTTAAAGTTACCATCGTCATTGTCTCACTATCATCATTATCATCATCGTCATCATCATCTTCATCCCTGTTGTCATTATTCTATTATTGTTACTATGGACCTGCTCCAAACATTACCATCATCAGTTTCACCATTTGCAACATCATTAAACTTCCTCCCACCTATCATTATGTTTGCTTTTATCATCATAATTTTCACCATTTTTACACCTTCATACACATCGGTACATTAATCTGAGACTGTTTCACATGTATATTTTACACATTCACAGTTGGACATATATGTATCTATATGTATGTATCTATGTCTGTGTGTGGAGGCGCAATGGCCCAGTGGTTAGGGCAGCGGACTCGCGGTCATAGGATCGCGGTTTCGATTCCCAGACTGGACATTGTGAGTGTTTATTGAGTGAAAACACCTAAAGCTCCACGAGGCTCCGGCAGGGGATGGTGGTGAACTCTGCTCTACTCTTCCACCACAACTTTCTCTCATTCTTACTTCCTGTTTCTGTTGTGCCTGTAATTCAAAAGGTCAGCCTTGTCACGCTGAATATCCCCGAGAACTACGTTAAGGGTACACGTGTCTGTGGAGTGCTCAGCCACTTGCACGTTAATTTCACGAGCAGGCTGTTCCGTTGATCGGATCAACTGGAACTCTCG
>NC_069007.1:10873601-10874781 GCF_001194135.2 Octopus bimaculoides
TATGCATGTATATCTCTCTCATACATATACAGAGACATATGCACAGATATATACACATACATATACACATACATATACGTATACATACATATATATATACACATACATATACACAGACACATACATATATTTATACGCATACACATACATATATACACATACATATACACACATTCACATACATATATACACATACATATACACATATATATATACACATATATATACATACAGACACATACATATATACGCATACATATACACATACATATATACACATACATATACACACATATACACACATATATATACATATACATATACACATATACACATCAACAAAGAAATTACACAGATATAAGAGCTAGAACTAGTGGTCCGCCCGTGGACCTTTTCCACTGGAAATTTTTGCTTGCCACACTAAAAAGTTTCCCCACCCTTGGTCAAGAGTGATGGCATTTATGTATATGAGGGTATTAATATTTCAGTAACATCACATGATTCCATGTGCTCACCAGCGACATTGTTGAGAACTCTAAACTCTAAACATTAGAACAGTTGGATTTTTTCTTAATCTTGTTAAGAAAGATCTGATACTTACTGAGAGTTTTGAGGAAGTAGAAAAGATTTCTCGGATGTTTCCAAGTTGAATATATTCCACAGTTGTTTCTGTTGTCTCAGCCATATTTGGAGAGGCATGAGAATTTGGTGATGGTGGCAGTGGTGTGTTTACATTGTTTTTGATCTCTCTTCTGGCAGGTTTTGGCCGGTTTTTTGAGAAGATTGATTTATATCACAAAAGCAAGCAATTTTTGTATGTATGTATGCATGTATGTATGTATTTGTGTGCTGTGTATGTGTGGGTGTGTGTTTGTGAGTTGTGTATGTGCGTGTGAATGTGTGTGTATGTATGTATGTGTGTGTGTGTGTGTGTATCTCTCTCTGCGTATATGTGTATGTATGAATGAATGTATGTGTGTGTGTGTGTGTGTGTGCATGTATGCATGTATGTATGTATGTGTGTGAATGTGTGTGTATATGTGTGTGTATGTGTGTGTATGCATGTGTGTGTATGTGCGTAGGTGTGTGTATGTATGTATGTATGTACGTACGCATGTATACCTGCATGAATATGTATTAGGAGGTTTGGAAAGTAATTTTACCACAATGAAATATAAAT
>NC_069007.1:10874791-10877649 GCF_001194135.2 Octopus bimaculoides
TGTGCGTAGGTGTGTGTATGTATGTATGTATGTATGTATGTATGTATGCATGCCTGCATGAATATGTATTAGGAGGTTTGGAAAGTAATTTTACCACAATGAAATATAAATCAACCAATCATGTTAGAACCAAGGTTGAATGGGTGGGGACTGTCGCAAAATAGTTTATATCACCTCTTCTATCCAACAGGATGTCATACATAGTTATTCTGGTAATTAAACCCAAGGAAGATAAGAACTTTATGTAACAACATATTCACCATTGCTTACTGTATGAGTCAACAAAGAAAACTACTGCTACAGAAGCAATAAAAATCATCTGCAAAGTGTATCCAGATGCAGTGAAAGCTTGGACATGTCAGCTTTGGTTGAAAAAGTTTCAGGGTGGCAATTGTGACATATCTGACAAGCCTCGCTCTAGAAGATGACCCACTTCGAACGACAACATTTTGAGTGAGGCTCTTGTATTGGATCCATGTCAAAGCACCAGAGATTTGGCACAAACATTTCATGTGCCATGTTCAACTATTCACGAGCATCTCAAACAAATTGGGAAAACATGCAAAGAGGGAATTTGGGTTCCGCACGAGAACTGAATACAATGTTCAACCATCTGCAGCAGTCTTTTCACCTGGAATAACAACCATCTTCAGCAGTTTTCTCACCTGGAATATCAACCATCTGCAGCAGTCTTCTCACCTGGAATAACAACCATCTGCAGCAGTCTTCTCACCTGGAATAACAACCATCTGCAGCAGTCTTCTCACCTGGAATATCAACCTTTCATTTGTACCAGGTTACCTGTATTAGCTTTGGCCTCTTCTGGCTTTGTTATTGATAGATTTTGGCCTCTTCTGGCTTTGTCAATGATAGATACCATGCAGCTGGCAATTGCAGGACTGCTGTGCTAGCGATATACATAAATATACAGAGCTAAATCAGGTACTGATGATGAATATATTGATCATCAGGGCATACCAGCAGATGGCTTTTACACTGTCTTGCATATAGGCATGGACAAGCTATTCAGCTTACCTCCTTTCTAGTAACATGATGTTGTTACTGTAAATTCTTTTCCAGTAACATGATGTTGATAAGATACAAAAATGGTGAAACATCAATGTACATTGCTCCTGGATAAAATTTAGGGTGAATTGTCTCACCTGTCTAAAACATTTGCGTGTTTTAACACTGGGTAGTTTCAAAGAGTCATCTCTACTCTGTAAAATCGCAGCATACTGGCAAACAACCAAAGCATATATACTGTGCATGTGTGTTCAACAATATCTACAACACAAGTGCTGCTCTAATTCATATTTGAATTTATTCCTAAATATGCTCTGTCAGGGCACACCAGCAAATGGTTTTCACACTTTCTTGCATATATGGTCATAGGCTGGCTATTCAGTTTGGTTCCAGTACATGATGTTGATAAGACACGGAAATGGTGTCACATCGATGTCAATCACTCCTGGATAGGATTTGGGATGCGTTCTCTCACCTGTCTATGACTTTAGGTGTTGTAACGTCTGGCGCTTTGAAAGAATCATCTCCACTGTGTCACATTGCAGCTGACTGATGAGCAGGCAAATCACATGGATTGAGTATGTGTGTTTGATTAAGTTTACAATACTAACAATACTTCTAGTTCATATTTGAATGTATTCCTATGTATTGATCATTGTGGCATTTGAGCAGATCGATTTTACACTCTCAGAGAGAGAGAGAGCGAGAGAGGGAGAGAGAGAGAGAGAGAGAGAGAGAGAGAGAGAGAGAGAGAGAGAGAGAGAGAGAGAGAGATTGATAGATAGATAGATAGATAGATAGATAGATAGATAGAGAAAGTGAGAGAGAGAGAAAGAGAGAGAGATAAATAGAGGGATAGATTGATAGATAGATAGATAGATAGATAGATAGATAGATAGACAGACAGATAGATAGATAGATAGATGGATAGATGGATAGATAGATAGATAGATAGATAGATAGATAGAGAAAGTGAGAGAGAGAAAGAGAGAGAGATAAATAGAGGGATAGATAGACAGTGAGATATCACTGATCGTTAGTGCATGCACTACAAATCACCTGCAATTTTATGTTGTTTAAGTCGGTGCTGTTACTGTATATCTGCTATTTAATCTGTGCTATATTTTCTCTGAAATTGTCTCACTTGTGTCATAAGTAATGAAGAAAGAGAAAAAATAAAGAAGGAGGGAAGAGGAAAAAGAGGAAGAAGGAGAAAATGCAAGGAAAAATGAAGAATATGGGAATAGAGAAGATATAAATAAAAGAGGAAAGAAATTTTAAAGAAGGTGACAAGTAATGGAAAAGAGGAACAGAGAGGGAGAAAGGGGAAAATGGCAGAGAAGGAAACATTTTGAAGATGACAAATTGAAATAATAATAATTTGTTTCCAACAACAACAACAACAACAACAACAATAATAATCCTTTCTACTGGAAGCACAAGGCCTCAAATTTTTGAGGAAGGGATTAAGTCGATTACATCGAACCCAGTACATAACTGGTACTAATTTTATTGACCCCAAAAGGATGAAGGGCAAAGTCGACCTTGGTGGAATTCAAACTCAAAATCTAACAGTGGACGAAATACCGTTAAGCATTTCGACTGGCATGCTAACGTTTCTTATTTCTTTATTGCCCACAAGGGGCTAAGCATAGAGGGGACAAACAAGGACAGACAAAGGGATTAAGTCGATTACATCGACCCCAGTGCGTAACTGGTACTTACTTTATCGACCCCCGAAAGGATGAAAGGCAAAGTCAACCTTGGCGGAATTTGAACTGAGAACGTAATGGCAGAAGAAATACCGCTAAGCATTTCGCCCGGCGTATCTT
>NC_069007.1:10878184-10884904 GCF_001194135.2 Octopus bimaculoides
ATATATATATATATATATATATATATATATATATAAACACACACATATGTATATGCACATAAACAGATACATATATATATGATGCATGCAGACAATAGGTGAAAGCTAGATATGCTTAGTATAGAAAACATGTAGTAGTGTTAAATTGAATTTGAATTTAAGCTCCAAATTCTTCATCCAGAACTAGATCCATGGCATCGAAGATGGTTATAAGAGAAATTCGAGACTAGCTAATAAGAAGGTAGTGATGCAGATAAATACAGTTAGGCTTCCCACACAAACACACACACACACATACATGTGCGTACACACACTCACACACATACACAGGCCCATATATCCATGTATATTCAGGAAAATAAACACACACACATACTCACACACACTCACACACATACACAGGCACACATATATCTATATATATATTCAGGAAAATAAACACACATACACACATATATACGTGGTGATATATCATGCTTGTGTAGACTTGTCAAACCGAGTGAGACCGTAGTTGTGGCCGATGCTAGTGTCAGCTCAATGGCACTCATGCCAATGGGATGTAAGGAACACTCATCACACTCGCAGAGTGGTTGGCATTAGGAACGGCGTCCAGCTGTAGAGAGCATGCCAAATCAAATTGGGACCTGGTGCAGCTCCCCAGCTTATCAGTTTTCAGTCAAACCGTCCAACCCATGCCAGCATGGAAAACGGACGTTAAATGATGTTGATGATGATGATAATGATATATATATATATATATATATATATATATATATATCATCATCATCATCATAATTTAACGTCCGTTCTCCATGCTGACATAGGTTGGACAGTTTGGCTGAGGTCTGGAGAGCCAACAGCTGCACCAGGCTCCAATCTGATCTGGCAACCACTCCGAAAGTGTAGTGGTTGCCTTTTACATGCCACTGGCGCAGGAGCCAGCCAGGGGGCACTGGCATCGGTTACATTCAGATAGTGCTTTTTACGAGCCACCAGCATGGGAACCAGTCAGGCAGCCCTGGCATCAATCACGTTTGGATAGTATATATACAGACACAAATATATTTACCTAAAGCATAAGAAATACAGACATAAGAAGAGAATACATACTTTCTAAACTCCATAGCTGTTTCGGAAATTTAGGAGTTACATAGTAATCGTTATATTCACAATATGCAGATGGAATATGCAAATTGTCTTGGGTGGGCAACCAGTAAACAGCCACATGGAAATATCTCCTAATATAATAATGAGTGTAGTGTTTTTATATATTTGTGTGTATATATATATATATATATATATATACATATATCTTTGTTACAATATCATAAATCAGGAGAAGAGCATATCCCATAAAATATAGAGCAGTTATTTATTTGTGTATGTGTAACAAGTTTAGAAAGAAACCCATTGGTTTCATATCTAACGTGAACTAGACATCTCTTCAGTTTCTCTAAACAGTAACCATTCTCTGCAAAGAATGTCTGTTTTAAAACACAAGAATGCTGGTGATAGTTCTTTAAAACTCTGGCCAGATGAGTTGTCTTCCTTCGCTTGATAGCTAGGTTTTCCAATTTTGAAGTAAAAATTTCCAAAAATGTGAACAACTCCCCATACATATATATACACAACTCCCCACATTGCTAGAGAAAGCAGGCATATCTTTGAAGGTGAGATATATTGAATGCATTCGACAAAACCTATGGAAAAAATTATGAGGTTATGAACGGATCTTTTATGAAATATTTACCGTATTTTTAAAGTCATTTTCACTTTAAAATATTTTTTAAGTATGCCAAAAATAATTTTTGTAATAGTATTCACTTGAAAATAATTAAAAAAAAAACATAAAAAATATTGTCTGTTTAAAGAAAGCTAAAATATAAATACTTACTGTACTTACATTTTTGAAATCACATTCACTTAAAGATATTTCTAAATGATTAAAATATTGTGTTTAACAAAAGCGAAAATAGAAATATTTACTGTAAAAAACATATAATATTTGTCAAGTACTGTGTCTGATCAAAAGGTAAGAGTTTCTTCCCTTTCAGTGTTAAGTTATTTTCAGAATATTTTCCCATTATCCACCATTTTGAGTATTTATACTCCAAAAACCCCTAATATCTCAACAACCACTTGTCCAATTTAAGTGAAATTTGTTTTATTCCGTTTGTATTAACAATTCTGGGGAAACTTAATTCATAGTATTTTCCCATTATGCACCAGTTTGGCTGGATAAGGCTGCAAGCAGAAGCTCCACAGTAAGTTTCTAATTGCCTATTTTTGGAGGACTATAAAAGACTATAAAAGGAAAAATAGAAAGTGAATTTCAGTTTGTAATAATCACTGAGTGAATGAGTTGAAATGTCATCACTGATTAGATAATATGGAATAAAGGTATTTTATTGCCTGACAATATAACCAGTATTTGAGAAATAGGAGGGACAAGTTAGGCTAAAACTCAAAACAATAGAAATATATGACACAAAATTGTATGATGGACATAAGACTACATAAAAATGCTTTAAAAGTTGATACTGAAAGATTTGTAAAAAATATAAAGTGCAAAGGAAATAATTTAAGATATATCAAGTGAAACTGAGTAATAATGGATAAAACTAAAATACATTTGTGTATTCAAAACAACACACACATGAAATAATATTTCTTTTTTAACTAAAAAGTGTCGAAGTGAGACAGACAGAAAGAGAAAAAAACAAATAGCAACTTAAAATTAGCTATAAAGTAATACATAACTTTCTAGTTTCTACATTTCAGCTACAAACCATATAATTTATGTCAATCTAAAATGATTTAGAAATAAAGCTGGCATCCTTAGTAGAACTATTGAAGAATCGTGTGTGGTAAGAAGCTTACTTCTCAACCACATTGTTCTGGGTTCAGTCCCACTGTGTGGCACCTTGGGTAAGTGTCTCCTCCTATAGCCTCAGGCTGACCAAAGCCTTGTGAGTGGATTTGGTAGATGGAAACTGAAAGAAACCTGTTGTGCATATATGTGTGTGTGTGTGTGTGTGTGTGTGTGTGTATTTGTCCCCCACCATTGCTTAACAACCGATGTTGGTGTGTTTATGTCCCCATACATTAGTGGTTCGGCAAAAAAAGATCAATAGAATAAGTACTATGCTTATAAGGAATAAGTCCTGGGGTCAATTTGTTAAACTAAAGGCGGTGCTCCAGCATGGCTGCAGTCAAATGACTGAAACAAGTAAGAGAATAAAAGAGAAAAAAAAGAACATGCACACACACACACACACACACACACACACACAGCTGATTATTTAATCTAATTATGGCTTTAAAATTATTTTGTTTGTAAAAGCTGGAAATGGAAATGTATAAAAAAATCTGGTTGTTGATATAGTTTGACATTCTTTGTGTATATCTGTGCATTGATGACTTGTTTTTAAGGGCATTATGCAATATGCATATATGGGTGTGTACATGTGGGTCGGAAGGTAGGTAGGTAGGTAGGTAGGTAGGTAGGTAGATAGATGTGAAGGCGCATGGCTCAGTGGTTAGAGCATTGAACTTATGATCACGAGGCTGTGAGTTTGAATCCCGGACCAGGCTATGTGTTGTGTTCTTGATCAAGACACTTTATTTCACGTCGCTCCAGTTCACTCAGCTGTAGAAATGAGTTGCGATGTCACTGGAACCAAGCTGTATCAGCCTTTGCTTTTTCCTTGGATAACATCAGTGGCATGGAGAGGGGAGGCTGGCATGCATGGGTGACTGCTGGTCTTCCACAAACAACCTTGCCTGGACTTGTGCCTCGGAGGGTAACTTTCTAGGTGCAATCCCATGGTCATTCATGAACGAAGGGGGTCTCTGAGGTAAGTAGGTAGGTAAGTAAGTGTGAAGGTGGGTATGTGTGAGGGGGTATGCACAAAAATATAAAAGGTAAAGTAAGAAGGACAGTGGAATGCAGGTAAGCCCATACAAATAAATATATGTAATATGTACAATTCTAAAACACATCAACAGATGGATCTGCACACATGCACACATAAGCACACACATCCACACACACATCATGCATACACATGTGCATACACTATGCATACACACATCAAGCATACACACATCAAGCATACACACATGACATGCATACACACGTACACATGCCATGTATACACACATACACACACCATGCATACGCACACCATGCTGGCAGAAACGTTAGCACGCCGGGCGAAACGCTTAGCTGTATTTCGTCTGCCGCTACGTTCCAAGTTCAAATTCCGCCGAGGTCGACTTTGCCTTTCATCCTTTCGGGGTCGATTAAATAAGTACCAGTTACGCACTGGGGTCGATATAATCGACTTAATCCGTTTGTCTGTCCTTGTTTGTCCCCTCTGTGTGTAGCCCCTTGTGGGTAGTAAAGAAATAACACATGTACACACGACATGCATACACATGTACACATGCCACACACACACACTTACACACACCATGCATACACACATACACATGCCATGTCACACATGTACACATGCCATGCGTACACACATACACAGACATGCACAGGCACACACGCACACACACACACACACAAGCATTTACTCTCACCTTTATATCCTCTTCTAAGCAAACACACATCTACACATACACATACAAGCATGCATACGCATAGACACAAAAACCAACTCTCAGACCTTGAAGCAATGGGAGAAGTCATTAAGTCACTGAAAAGGTTGCTAACAGATATGAAAGAACTTTGACAAACATCTGACTGATTGTTTAACCAACATATTACACAAATGATTGATTAGTTAGTTGGTTAGATATTTAAGCAACTGACAATAAAGAAGTGGAATTGAACCCGTGCATGTGTTGCTTATTATTGGTGTAATGACCGTCCCAAGACAAAACAATATATATACATAAATACATATACATACGTGCATACACTGATAAATATTTTGGTGGTGGTGGCTTTATCTTGTATCCAAGAATTCATTTTCTTCTTTGCTGAATGCTTCCTTTATGGTGATGGCATTGATTACTATGCAAACCAATTCTTGCATAGAAGAGCCAATAGCACTGACTGCATGTTAATATTGGTGGAGGACGAGGTTGATCCTGTCAAGCCTTTCTCTCCTGCTATTGAATTTCTTTCTTTTCTTTTCTGGTGACTTTGAAGTTTTTGGTTCCGATGGTGAATGCATGGGATAAATTATCTCTAAATGCAAATTTGTTTTTTTCTGAGTCAAGTTATACACTACTGCGATCATCAGGTGAACCATTTCCACAGGATTTTAGCTGGTTTATACACGCTGGAGTAGGTTTATTCATTTGTGTATATCTACTATATTCATTGGCTGGTTTCTAAATAAAGTTTTTTTTATGAAGTTGTCAATGGTTTTTGACTGTTTCTTTTGCCAATTCATTGGTCTTTCTGTTTACAATGGTAGCTATTATGGCTGGACTGCTTTTGCATTTTAATTCTCATTTTTATCATTTTTCATCAAAACAATAAACAAATAAGCAAAAATAGGATATGGCAATGTTATTGACAAGTAGATACAGAATGACTACTAAATCAGGCAATGAAAAGTAAAATATAGACAAACAACTCTGGCAAAACAGGATAGAATTTAACAAAATAGAATATAATTCAATTATTGGCAAGTGGTGCAGGATGACTATTATGTTTGCCAATAAAAAGCAATATATATATATGAGTGTGTGTGTGTATACAAATATACATATATATATATATACATACATATATCATCATCATCATCATCACAGTCGTTTAACATCCACTTTCCATGCTGGCATGGGTTGGACGGTTTGACTGAGGGCTGGCAAGCCAGAAGGCTGCACCAGGTTCCAATCCGATCAGGCAAAATTTCTACAGCTGGATGCCCTTCCTAATGCCAACCACTCTGATAATGTAGTCGGTGCTTTTTACGTGCCACCAGCACGGGAGCCAGTCATAGTGTTGACCGCCTTCTATGCCATGTTACCCTTAACAAGATCATAAAGCATGGCCTAGATACTGAAGGTTTCCCTTCTCAGCTCAAGCACACAGGGATGGACCAAGGGGATGGTGGAAGGCCGGACGGTATGACAATTTTCTTGTTCCATGGTGGTAGACTCCTCATCTGGTATGCCACACTCTGTGACACCTTCTCCAGTGGCAACTTGGTGTTGTCAGCTACCAGTCTAGGCCCCCACTACTCATCAGGATGAGAAACATAAATGGTCAAGATATCAGTGACTCTCTGACAGGTTGAGCCTGTAAGTTGAGACTTCTGGTTATCCTAAATAACTCAAATACAAAGAATTTTGCTTCTCGCAATATAGAAACATTTGTCATGGCCCCAGCAGACAAAATGGAAAAGGCGTAGTGTTTATATATATATACTAGCAGAAATACCCGGCGTTGCCCGGGTTAAAGAGAATAATGAAATCTAAAAACGCCGTCTAGACTACGCATCATCTTTATATATAGAGATGTATATACACACACGCACCCAAACACACGTATATATATGTATATCAATATAAATATATGAAAGTCAATGAAGTTTCGTAAAAGAAGGTGATCATGTACATACTTTCTTGCTGTTGTGATTATAACACCTCATTGTAAACTATGTTCCTTGTTTTCTCTTGTGGAGCATATACAAATAGGTTTTTTGTTGCTGCCCACTCTTGAGCAGCCAACATACAGTTGTCCATGTGAGA
>NC_069007.1:10885900-10886884 GCF_001194135.2 Octopus bimaculoides
TGCGTAGTTCTCGAGTTTTAGGGATTCAGACAGACAGACAGACACACATTCTCATTTATATATATATATATATATATATTTATATTTTTTTTCTCCGTGTTTTTCTCCTTGTCTCCGTATTCTTTCTGTTGAAGAGCGTAGCTCGAAACGTCAAAGACTTTCCGTATTCCCGAGCGTCATACTAATATATACTTTTGTTATTTACACCACCTGTCCTCGTCTGTTGTTATTTTTTGTATATTCTCCCATATATATATATATATATATATACACATATGTGTGTGTGTTACGTTGAATTTAACACACAAAGTTTGCTTTAGAAGTGTTGAGATGTATTGAAAGATAAAGAAATAATTTTATTCTCCAATGCAGGATAATGCTAATAACACAGCACGAACAGGATAAACTATCCATATTTTGCAGAAAAATCTGTTGGCGGCCAGCCATGAGACTCGAACTCACATCCCTGTGATTACACATCAAGTGCCTTACCATTAAGCTAAACTGCCCAGCGACAAATTCTTCTGCAATTTTAGGATACATAAATCTAACTTTGTAAGACACTATCATACATTAAATTCAGCTTATGTTGAAAGTCAACAAAGGTTGCTTTACAAGCATTGAGATGTATGTAAAAGCGCATGGCTCAGTGGTTAGAGCCTTGACTGTGAGGTCATGAGTTTAATTCCCGGACTGGTCTGTGTGTTGTGTTCTTGAGCAAGACACTTTATTTCATATTGCACCAGTTCACCCAGCTGTAGAAATGAGTTGCGATGTCACTGGTGCCAAGCTGTATCAGCCCCATTTTGCCTTTCCCTTGGATAACATCAGTGGCATGAAGAGGGGAAGCTGGTATGAATGGGTTACTGCTGGTCTTCCATAAAACAACCTTGCCTGGACTTGTACCTCAGAGGGTAACTTTCTAGGTGCAATCCCATGGTCGTTCATGAATGAAGGAGGTCACCCCTTATATATATATAAGAT
>NC_069007.1:10887093-10892945 GCF_001194135.2 Octopus bimaculoides
TATATATATATATATATATATATATATATATTTAATTTGTCCAAAATACGATGGAGTAGGAGAAAGAGTAGTATAAGTGAAGGGAGAGGAGAAAAAATAGTAGTTCAGTGAAGGAGAAATAGTGAGAGTAATAGTCCTGACTGAGAGTGAGTGAGAGAAAGTTATAGCAATGAGAGAAAGGAAGGGGTGAAAGATGAATAAGGAAGGAAGGGGTGAAAAAAAATCATCTCTGTGTGAGTATATGTGTATATGTAAAAGGAAGATATGTGAATGTTTGCATGTGTATGTGTGCGTGCAATGGAAATGGGATGGTGAATGTTCAATACTGAAAAGAAAAATCAAACAGCGTTTCACCTCAGTGTGTGTATAAGTGTGTATGTGTGTGCGTGTACAAGGGACGTATATGAATGTTTGTATGTGTGAGTATTATGTACCTTATTTTCTACCTTATTTATGTATAAAATACAACAATTAGCCATCATTTTTGACGACTCAGGGTCAGCTAGTACTATTATAAATGCCAATAATAATACACACTCTAGTAACTACCATAGCCACTAACACTAGCTTAACTATTAAAAGATAGTTACGTTAGTGTTAACATTTGATGTAGGGAGTATTAAAAACTCGTTATTTGCACTGTGTGTATGGTGAGATCTAAAATGATGATTAGCATAATTTATTCTTGATATTTTTTGGCAAATTTGAATATGAATATGTTAGTCATTGTTGTGTACATCGCAGAAGAAATTTCCCATTTACAACTACAATGTGTTCGTAACACTCAGTTCTTTTGGTGCAAAGGATTCTGTGTTCATTATTTGCACTGTGTCTTAAAAAGTTGATGAGAAATAATAATGTAGAGAGACAGATAATTAAGTTAGTATTAACAAAGTTTTGGAAACTTGGCCAAAAAGAAAATTCACATTTATAACTTTGCTTATTACAATGATTAAAAAGAGATGAGTGTTTTCTAGTTTTAGTTAGATTCTGAGATAATCGAATTGAATACTTAATCAATCAAACAAACAAACCATACAAAAACAGAGGCAGTTAATTTTTTTTTTTTTATTGTAAGGATGAATATATTGGATGAAGAATGTGTGTAGTTTGAGGGAGAATGGTAGCAGTGCACAAATTTAGTATTCAGTATCCATCCTTTGTTTCAATTTGATATTTTATTAAGAGAAAGACAATATATATTTCTTTGTGTTATTCAGTACAACCCCCTTCAGAAATAAATAAAATAAATCTTTGGTCAGAAATATGTGAGATGCCTCACATGTATACACGAGAGATTCTGTTTGTGTTTCTTTGAATAGCTGCACAAACTTCTTGTTAGTAATCTATCTTCACCGATATCCTGTTTTATTTATTTGATTGCAAACACAGCTTTGTTTCAGGTGAAAAGAAATCAATGTTTTCTACATGTCGTGATAAATAAATATTTATTCAATGAATATAAAACTCTACAGAAATAGTGATGGTAAAAATTGAAAAATCGAAAATTAGAGAATAAGTGCAAAATATAAATCCTTCCTATCTCTCTGGGGATTGTAAGTGCTGGGTGGGGTGTGACTTCCATTTTCTTCGTAGGAAGTAGATGATAGATAAACCTCATTAGACTGGCTCAAAAACTTCCCTCACTCTTATAAATACTCTTCATATATCTGCCTCCTTTTCACCATTTCCTGAACTTCTCCAGTCATCAATAGCTTTTTCATTATTGCCTGTCACAAGTTTCACTGGAATATCATACATCACAACTTGTGATTTACATTGGTTTATGACTGGCTGTTTCCTATATTCAATGAGTCCACTGTTCTAATTCACAAAAATGAGAGACTGGACATTCTTGGATTAAAACAAATCTGCTGCAGATGTCAACTGTTATAACTCTGGCATTTATTTGAGCGGTGCCTCAGTTTTGTCAGTTTCTTTGGTGCTAGAAACAATTTTCTCATTTGTTAACCAGTTCAGTGATGTCTTCAGACATCCCAGGCCATAACAAAAGTTTGCTTTCTATCTTTGGACATAATGAAGAACATGACTTTAGTTTAGCGTTTGTCATCTCATTACCTTTGGAACACTAGAACAATAGGTGCAGGCATGGCTGTGTGGTAAGAAGCTTGTTTCCCAACCACATGGTTCTGGGTTCAGTCCTACTGCATGGCAATTTGGGCAAGTGTCTTCTACTTTAGCCTCAGGCTGACCAAAGCCTTGTGAGTGGATTAGGTAGGCAGAAACTGAAAGAAGCCCGTTGTGTATATATATATATATGTATAGTAGACTTACTTGCAAAAAAGGACGTGTGCGTTCAATAATGTAATAATACAAAGAATATATATACATGTATACACACATATATGTACATACTTACATCTACATGTGTATATACATGCATATCAGGGTACAGGACGTTAGAACAATAAACTACAGACAACGGAACGAACATATAGGAAAACGGAAAGCCACTTGGAATATCCCTTCATCAGCTGTCTCTATTCTATCTAGACGTTTCGAAGACATAAATACATATATATATATATATATATATATATACACGTGTGTGGTGTGTATCTGTATTTTTTTCTCCGCCATAGCTTGACAACCGATGTTGGTGTGTTTACATCCCTGAAACTTGGCGGTTCAGTAAAAGAGACCGATAGAATAAGTACTAGGCTTACATAGAATGAGTTCGATTTGTTTGACTTAAGGCGGTGCTCCAGCATGGCCGCAGTCACATGACTGAAACAAGTAAAAGAATAAAAGATAATAATAAAAGAATGAAAGAATATGTCCTAGATATCTGTTTTTTGTATCCTTACAATTCCAGAAACTCTCTATAAACAGGCAGCGTTTAACCCTTCAGTATTCACATTAATCTGTTGAAAGTAATCCTTATTTATTCACTTCGTTTTGAATTAATCAAGCATTATCCTATAGCTTTGAGATTTTGATGAAGTAACTATTTATTTTTAGAATGACATTGTAGGGCTGGCGTGAGAGGCAAGATCTGGACAATTTGAACATAAAACAAGTTGAATATTTTTGACTGGATATGGCTGGTTTAAAGCTAGAGGGTTAAGTTGACTTCTTTTCTAGAATTTGTGCTAATTCAGTCAGTTGACTGTTTTAGCTTTCATTTAGTAGTTTTAGTGTCATTCCTCTGAAATATTGGTAACAAATCAATTTTATAAATCTGATTGTTTGCCTCATGGGGTAAAGACATATCATACTTCACAGGATTAATTGTAACAATAATTTTCAATTCTTCTTCTTCATATATTTTTACAAAGTAATTATAACCCTGCTGTTTATATTTCTGCAATCTTGGAAGATCTATACTCTTTTACTCTTTTACTTGTTTCAGTCATTTGACTGTGGCCATACTGGAGCACCGCCTTTAGTCGAGCAAATCGACCCTGGGACTTATTCTTTATAAGCCTAGTACTTATTCTATCGGTCTCTTTTGCCGAACCGCTAAGTTGCGGGGACGTAAACACACTAGCATCGGTTGTCAAGCGATGTTGGGGAGACAAACACAGACACACATATATATATATACATATACATATATACAACGGTCTTCTTTAAGTTTCCGTTTACCAAATCCACTCACAAGGCTTTGGTTGGCCCGAGGCTATAGTAGAAGACACTTGTCCAAGGTGCCACGCAGTGGGACTGAACCCGGAACCATGTGGTTTGTAAGCAAGCTACTTACCACACAGCCACTCCCACGCCTATAAAGAATGTAAAGAATTTGTTCTTAACTCTTTTAAAATTTCACTCTAATCTATTCAGCAGGTATCAAAAATATGGACATGTCTGTTATAGAAATGCCTTCCTCCATAGCCTTTGTTACATCAAAATAATGCAGTCGTGGTGAGGTTGAAAAAGCAGGGCCGGTTTAATGAAATAGTTTTGTGTTCAAGCCTGCTATTGCCCTGCATGTGATCTTTATCTGTAAGTTTATCTCAGAGCTTCACTCAAGCCTAACCAATGAGCTGCAGATTTGGCTAGATGGGTTACCATACCAGATAGACAATGATTCCGGCTGGGATCAGTAGGGAGAAGGTGGGGTTGTAGAATATGAATATCAGAAATTTTATCAAGACCTGGTTTTACTCTTTCTTTGGTTATCAGGTGTCCAACATATTTAGCCCTTTAGCACATTCACATTACTTTGCCAAATGTAACACTTGTTTATTCACATTGTTTTGAATTAATAAGACATTGTCTGATAAGTGTGAGAGGTGAAATCTGGTTGGTTTGGACATAAACAGGGTGAATATTTGGGCTGAATACGGCTGGCTTAACCCACTAACATTCAGATTATTCTGTCAAATGTAATTCTTATTTATTCACATTGTTTTGAATTAATCATGGATTATCCTGGGGCTTCAAGATTTCAATGATGTGATTGTTTATCTTTAGAATGACATTGTAAGGTAGGTGTGAGAAGCCAAATGTAGCTGGTTTGAACATAAAACAAGGAGGATATTTGGGGCTAATATGGCTGGCTTAAAACCCTTTAGCATTCAGATTATCCCATCAACTGTGATGCTTATTTATTCACTTTATTTTGTATTAATCCTGCATTATCTCCTAGCTTTGAGACTTTGATGATGTCGTTATTTATTTTTAAAAAGACATTATATGATAGGTATGAGAGGCTGGGTCTGACCAATCTCAACATAAGACAGACTAAGTATTTAGGCCGGAAATGGCCGGTTTAAATGCTAAAGGGTTCAATTGGTCAGCATACAACTAAATTTTTTTAAAATTCAAACCTCTGTAGATGGTAATTAATACTCATTCTTTGACTCAGAGAATACCAATATGATATTCATAACCCAAATGCTTCTGTAACAGAAGAAAACATCACTTTTGGACATGAAAGGCTGACCCCTGTGCAAAACATTCAAATAACTGGGCAGGACCATCTCAGATATTGCATGAATGGACCAGGAAATCACATACAGAATGAACAGAGCTAGTGCTTTATTTGGCAAGCTTAGGAAAACTGGCATATTTCTATACATATCAAATGTAAGGTATACCTGGCTATAGTGCTTTCTTCCCAGCTGCATGGAGCTGAAAGCTGCACAGTCTATAAAGCTCAAGAAGATGATGTTCCCTGCATACTTGTATATGAAGAGACAGCTATGATGAATTATGAATATTATTCTCTTTGACAAGAGCAGAAGTGAAGAGATCCTCTGGCATGCTAGACTGCCTCCTACAATGAAAATCCTCACTGATAGAAATTTACTGTGGTTGGGTCATGTACACAGGATGAACAACAACAGACAACTCTTTTATTCCCATCTATGCAAGGGGAAAAGAAACCATGGGAAACTTTGACTGAAATTCAAAGATACCGCAAAATGGAACATGAATTGGAAAGGAATTGATGATAATAAATGGCAAACTCAAACAAAAAAACGACCAGTATGGAGAAAGCTTATCAAGTTATGTCAAAGCCATGAACAGTCATAGCCGTGATGACTGATTGTTGATAGTGTTATATATTATTAAGGACCACAAATTTTACTGTACATCTCCCGACCTGTTTTCTGACACTTTTTCTCTATTCTGCTTCATCTCAGTGGAATCTGGTGTCAGTGACCAGATCATAGATCTATAACAACATTTGATGATGTTTAATAATATATATTATGATAACAAACTGGTGTAATGTGTTTTAAATGTCTGTTATCATGATGGCTGATGTAATTGTTTTCGTTTCAACATACAATCTCAGATCAATTAATTCACCTACCAAACAAGTAGATGTCCAATACACACACACACACACACAAATGCATATATATATGTATATATATATA
>NC_069007.1:10893167-10895124 GCF_001194135.2 Octopus bimaculoides
GTTCTTTTACTTGTTTCAGTGCTTTGACTGTGACCATGCTGGAGCACCACCTTACCAAAATTACATAAAGATGTCTTGAAATACTAAAGAGCAAACTTATTCAATAAAATCACCATTGGTTTCAACCACAGCCTCCAGACGACTTCGGAATATCTTGCAAATCTTCTGGATGGTCTCCATGTTTAAGTTGGTGAATGCTGCCATAGTCTTTGCCTTCAGTTCATCTTTGGTGTTACAAGGAGTTTTGTTGGTCTCTCGCTCAACTGTGTCCCATACATAATAATCAAAGGGGTTGCAGTGTTGGGAGTTAAGTGGCCAAATGTTAGGGGTGATGTGGTTGCAGAAATTGTCTTACAGCTATGACTGGGTTCTCCTGCTTGTGTGACATGGTGCAGAGTCCTGTTGCCAGACATAGGGTCTTCCAGCAGCCACCCTCTTGACCCAGGGCAGCACTACCTCCTCCAGGCACTTGATGTAGGCCTATGTGTTGAGTCTGAGGCCGTGTGAGAAGATGAATGGAGGCATAACATCGCCATCACTAGTGATCATTCCAAACACCATGATGTTGATTGGATGTCTGATTTTTATCACTCTTGGTACATGTCATCAGATTGATACCCAAACACTCTGAAACATTTGTATAGGAGCTTCTGGCATGAATGCCAAGCAGTACAGCATATCATTTCCAAATTTCTGGCAGAGTGAATTGCATCCTGGTGCTGTTTTTTTCACAGATGGTGCCCAACTGACCCTACCATACTGTGTAGTCAACAAAATCAAAAACAATGTGCATGCGCAAAATTAAAAATATACAGTGGTGACAATTTACCCCTCTCACCCTGAAACCTATTGGTAAGATTAGCCATACTGGATATATAAGACTGCACACACCAATTGATAGACATATATATGTATGTATGTATGTATGTATGTATGTATGTATGTATATTTGTATGTATGTATATTTATACTGAATTTTTGTTTATACCCTTTTTAGTGTCTTTTTTGTCTTATCTCTAATTTCTATGTTTCTTACAGTTGTTCTATTTTTCTTGTCCTCACTATAAGTATATATATCATCATCATCATCATCATCATCGTTTAACGTCCGCTTTCCATGCTAGCATGGGTTGGACGATTTGTCTGAGGACTGGTGAAACCCGATGGCTACACCAGGCTCCGATCTGATTTGGCAGAGTTTCTACAGCTGGATACCCTTCCTAATGCCAACCACTCCGAGAGTGTAGTGGGTGCTTTTATGTGTCACCGGCACGAAGGCCAGTCAGGCGATACTGGCAGTGGGTGTTACATTCCAAAAACCCCTGTGACAGGAGAAAATCTGCGAAGTAGAAACAGGATTGTACTGTATATTTTGTTGTATTATTTTTATAAGTTGTATATATTTATTTTATTATAAATTCAAAACAACAGCACAGAAGAATCGACGTAAGCTTAAATAATAAACTGCGATAGGTGAATCGTGATATAGCGAGGGATTATTGTATATGTGTGTGTGTGTGTGTGTGTGTATGTATGCACAGTAATCTCTGGACTATTGCGGGTGTTACATCCCCCAAACCCTACTAAGTTAGGTGAAAATCTGTGAAGTAGAAACAGGACTGTACTATATAATTAAAAAAAAAATTTTTTTAAAGCAACAAAAATATTCTGACACAAATTAAATTTAAATGTTGAAGTGAATGTAACGGTTATTTGTGTGTTCTTAAATGGCTTATAAGCATCTTTCACACTGCAATTGTTTTTGTTTCAGCACACAAACTCAGATCAAGTCACTTGCTATGCAAGTACCTCTTCATAATTGTATATATTTATTTTATTATAAATGCAAAACAACACCACAGGGGAATCGATATAAGCTTAAATAATAAACCACAATAGGTGAACTGCGATATGGCGAGGGATTACTGTGTGTATATATATATATATATATATATAT
>NC_069007.1:10895536-10897651 GCF_001194135.2 Octopus bimaculoides
CACACACACACACACACTCATACTCCAAGTTTCATTTCCTTCTGAACTCGCACACTTAGTTAATTTCTGTAAAAAATTTATATTTGTTTTCTTTTTGCATGCCAGGTCAGCTCTATATATTTGTAGTCAGTCACACATGCACACGTGCGTTTTAGTATGTACATTTGTATACATTTATGTATGTGGGTGTGTCTGTGTGAGTGTGAGTGTGAGTGATGTGCTGTCATGCATATGTACTGTGCATACATCATTTTCTATGTATGTGTGCATGTGTATGTGTGTGTGTGTGTGTGAGAGAGAGAGAGAGAGAGAGAGAGAGAGAGAGAGTGATGTCTAAGTGGCACTCTCTCTCTTTCTCTTTCTCTCTCTCTCACACACATGCACACATACATACAAGAAAGATGTATGCCTATTTGTTTATGTATGTACGTATACATGACAACACACCCCTTCACTTGCTCTCTCTCTTTCTCTCTCTCACACACACACACACGTCCATTTCATCTGATGTGTTTGATACTGTATGTATATGTATCTGTGTGTGAGTGGGTGTGTAGGTGTGCGTGTGTGCATATTATGCTTTTTCTTGCAATATATAAGGAAAAATTTCATTCCTGGGCAACACTGGGTGCCTCTGCTAGTATATATATATATATATATATATATATATATATGTATGTATATATATAGATGTTTTCGATCTAGTTTGGATTCTTTGATGAGTACTCTTTAATAAGTTTCTACTGAGCGTGACTGATGCTAGTGCCACCAGACTGGCACCATGCTGGTGGCACATAAAAAGTACCATTTGAGTGCAGTCAATGCCAGTGCTGCCTGGCTGGCACCCAAGCCAGTGGCACATGAAAAGCTCCATTCAAGCGTGGCTGATGCCAGTGCTGGCTGACTGGCACCTGTGGTAGTGGCACATAGAATGCATCATTCAAGCATGGCCGATGCCATGTAAAAAGCACCCACTACACTTTCGGAGCGATTGGTGTTAGGAAGGGCATCCAGCTGTAGAAACTTTGCCAGATCAGACTGGAGCCTGGTGTAGCCTCCCGGCCAGCCAGTTCTCAAGCAAACCATTTGGTGGCACTAGCATCGGTCACGCTCAGTAGAAATTTATTAAAGAGTACTCATCAATTATTAAAATTTCATCTTAAACACCACAAAAGTAACATCTTAAATGGAATTTGAAAAAATTATATTCTATTGTAATTACTTGCAATTTCTTAACCTTAACATAATCTATCTATTTAGGTTGTTCAGAAAATAATGGCCGATTTCAAAGATGAGCAAAAAATGTCTCTATAACTCAGCGGTTCAGCAAAAGGAGATCGACAGAACAAGTACCAGGCTTAAGAAAACACTTGATACTATCTTATTCTGTTTATTTTTTCACTTGTGTCTACAGAATGTATTTTACATAAAGATTTTTTATTCAAATGATTATTTTTCATTTTTTATTTATTTCAGTTATTTGACTGCGGCCATGCTGGGGCACCACCTTGAAGAATTTTTAGTCGAAGGAATCAATACCAGTACTTAGCTTTTTGTTAAGCCTGGTACTTGTTCTATCAGCCTCTTTTTGCTGAACTGCTGAGTTATAGGGACTTAAAATCACCGACACTCTTTGTCAAATGGTGGTAGGAGAGAACCACAGACACATACACGCTCAAACACACACACACGTGCACACACACACATACACACACACACACACACACACACATATGATGGGATTCTTTCAGTTTCCATCTACCAAATCCACTTGCAAGGCTTTGGTCGGCCTGAGGCTATAGTAGAAGACACTTGCCCAAGGTGCCATGCAGTAGGACTGAACCCAGAACCATGAGGTTGAGAAGTAAGCTTCTTACCACACAGCAATGCTTGTGCTTGTTTATATATTCTTTCATTTGTTTCAGTCATTTGACTGTGGCCATACTGGAGCACCACCAACAAATCGACCCGAGGACTTATTCTTTGCAAGTCTAGTTCATGTTCTATCAGTCACTTTTTACCAAACCGTTAAGTTACAGGGACATAAACACACCAACATCGGTTGTCAAGCGAAGGTAGAGAAACAAACACAGACACACAAGCATATGCATATAC
>NC_069007.1:10898250-10899386 GCF_001194135.2 Octopus bimaculoides
TATATATAGATATAGATATATAGATATATATATATACAAATATATTATATGTGTGTACATACACACACATGTCTGTGTGCATGTATGTACCCATCTTCTGTCTATCTATGTATATATATATTATACATGTTCACATACATATATAAATATGTATAAAATTATTTTGTACACAAGTTAGCTATTGTCAGTATGTAACCCCTTTCATCACAGAAATTAGTATCTTGGGAGAGGACAGCATGCTTAAAGATCAGAGTGTTGAAGTTTATTGACACAAATGTTTTATTTCTCACATCCTATACACATACAATTGATCTGTACTGGTTATTCTGAGCAAGAACTTTCATTTGATGTAATTATTAAACAAAGAATTAACAAAATATAACAAGCTATACAATAAATACAATGTGTAACTAGCAAAAAAATTCCCCAAACAATAAAACACATTCATGTGGTGTCCACATTAAGTTTCATGCAAGACCAATTAATGTTGTTAATTCCTTATAGTCTTTTACTGATTTCAGTTACTTACAGTGGCCATGCTGCAGCACAGTTCTCAATAGGACTTTTCTCAATTATATTGAATGCAGTACTGAAACCATTCTGGTATTCATTTTATCGATCTACGTTTAGCTAATGGCTAAGTTACTTTTTAAAATAATAGGATGTCGCTCATACTCACAATTGTACATACCCTCATTTATATGTGTGTGTATGTGTATGCACACATACACACACACACATATGTTCACACATACCCATACATACACTCATACACACATTCACTCACACATACACACTCCTACATACACAAACATACGCATACACACACATAAACACACACATACACACACATAAATGCACATACTCACACACACACACAAATATATACATACATTATTATATATTATCTATTTAAAGGATGCAATACATGTCTTTAAGTGCTACTAATAGTTTCATATGCTGAGAAATACTCAAACATATTCTTCAGGCACAAACCACATATCATAACGACCCAAAATAATTGAATGAGAGAAGAAACATGCAAAAAAAAACTGAGAAGGCAGCATATAGAAAATGCAGACAGTAAAATAACGGAAAATGGAAACACAAAAGCTATCATGGAATAGTACATTATT
>NC_069007.1:10899968-10900699 GCF_001194135.2 Octopus bimaculoides
GACTGAGGACTGGCGAATCAGATGGCTGCACCAGGCTCCAATCTGATCTGGCAGAGTTTCTACAGCTGGATGCCCTTCCTAACGCCAACCACTCCGAGAGTGTAATGGGTGTTTTACATGCTGCTGGCACGAGGGCCAGTCAGGTGGTACAGAGAAGGACTAAATTTCAAAACACCAAAATACTCCATTCTTACCACAAGCATTCCTCTTTATTACTTTGTACTTACCTCAAGTACTCATCTCTGTTAATTTCAATGATGAGGTACAGCTGTCTGATCTACTAGATTAGCTGCTCATTAGATTAATGTGTATGTGGTTGAGTATTCCACAGACTTGCGTGCTGTTAATGTAATCTTCAGGAAGAATCAGCTTCAAACAGCGTACAACAAGGCTACACCTTTGAAATTATTTACTCTCATTGACTCTAACTGTTATTTCTCTCTTTCTTTGTTTTTCTCTCATGTTTTGTTTCATTTAACCTCTATTCTGATGAAAGCCACATCTCTATTCCATAATTCACATTAGCATTAATTTTGTCTTTATTTTTGTGTGCTCAATCAAAAGACAAAAGACTTAAATGCACTAAAACTGTGCTCATTCTGGACTCCATGGCTGACAAGAGGCATTCCATATCTAAATGGTTTTTCTGTTGATTATTTTCCATGTTGTCTCATATGTATATACATACATATACATACATATATACATATATATATATATATATATATATA
>NC_069007.1:10900889-10902142 GCF_001194135.2 Octopus bimaculoides
AGTCAGCCAGCTAGCAATAGCATGGTAGGTTATTCCATTAATGTCCACAGCAAAGTTTCCTTTACTCTTTTATTCCTCAAAATGATATCTAATTTTGCTTTGATTTGAAAAAATTTAGCATTTAGTTAATTCATTCTGTTTTCTAAGAGAACACTTAGAAATCTCTTCTTATCTTCCCAGTTTAAAGATGAAATTGTGAAGTCCATCCTCAAAACTCTCAACTGCCTGGGGCAATACATCTGATGGCTGGCTTTTCGTTTAAATCCTTTAAAACACTTCTTGTTGTTCACCATCTTAAGAACAACATAAGAGACCTCTATGTGGGCAGTCAATCTGCTAGAAATAGCAGTGATGTCCCCTCCAAACCTCCACTGTGTTAAACAAGGTACAACATATTGGGTGATGTAGTCTTAGGTACCATTAAAAAGATGGGATGGTTATGGTTGGAGTGTCTCATACATTTACTCGACTGAGTTTGATGTGGGCCTAGCAACAACAGCAACATCACCATCATCACCATCATCATCATCATCATCATCATCATCATCATCATCACCATCATCTTCATCATCTTCATCTTCAGCTTCCTCATCTTTATCATGATCATCATGATCACCTTCATCATTTTCAATATCATCATCGTCGTCATCGTCATGATCATCATTGTCATCATCATTACCATCAGGATCATCATCATCATTGTCATCATCATGATCACCATCGTTGTCATCATCATCATCATCGTCTTCATCATCGTCATTTTCAAGATCATCACCATCACCATTATAATCATCATCATCATCATCATCATCATCGTCGTCGTCATCGTCGTCATTATCCTCATCATTATCATTACTATTATCATCGTCATCAGCATCATTGCAATAATGGCATTGTCAACAAGAGCAGCAATAAAAAACATCATCATCATCACCACCACCACCACCACTGTCACTGGCGCCACTGCTTCTACCATTCTTGCCGCAACTACAGCTGCTGCCACTGCTATTGCAAAATGATGACAATAATAATGAAAACTGTCATCATCATCATCATCATCATAGTCAACAACAGCAATTCGGCACAGGAGTGGCTGTGTGCTAAGTAGCTTGCTTACCAATCACATGGTTCCGGGTTCAGTCCCACTGCGTGGCACCTTGGGCAAGTGTCTTCTACTATAGCATCGGGCCGACCGAAGGCTTGTGAGTGGATTTGGTAGACGGAAACTGAAAGAAGCCCGTTGTATATATGTA
>NC_069007.1:10902832-10907344 GCF_001194135.2 Octopus bimaculoides
TTGACAACCGATGCTGGTGTGTTTACGTCCCCGTAACTTAGCGGTTCGGCAAAAAGAGACCAATAGAACAAGTACTAGACTTACAAAGAATAAGTCCTGGGGTCGATTTGCTCGACTAAAGGTGGTGCTCCAGCATGGCCACAGTCAAAAGACTGAAACAAGTAAAAGAGTAAAGAGAGTATTCCACTTTTTCCAAATGCTGCCCCTCTCCTCTCGTGACCCTCCGCATTCAACTCCTTTACCATCATTTTGCCTGTTACTTGATTGTAGAATTGTGGACCTGCTCCATCCAAAAGGGTCATTCAGATGCCCCCACACACAGGTTGCATTTATCTCCCATTCTTTCCTTCCTTCCCCATCTGCTGCTGTTATCTTCCTTTCTTTTCCTCAATGACAGTGTTACAATGTGTGCCACCCGAGGGTGGCAGCTCTTCGGCTTGCCTCCACCCCCTGCGGCCCTCCCCCTCCTCAAGCCTGTACAGACTTACACAGGAAACCCTAAAGTGCTAACTATATTAACCCCATCCACTGGATGTGTTACTGCCTTTTCTTCCTCCCGCCATCTTCGTCATCACCCCTATCGCTTATCCTCTGTGCCGCACCTCTCCTCCCTCTTCCTCCTTCTCCCTCATCCCCTCCCATGTTGACACATACATCAATGCAGACACACTAACAACTACACACATACACACACACACCCTAGCACATACACATACTGACACACACA
Organism: Octopus bimaculoides; assembly: GCF_001194135.2. Taxonomy (NCBI): domain Eukaryota; kingdom Metazoa; phylum Mollusca; class Cephalopoda; order Octopoda; family Octopodidae; genus Octopus; species Octopus bimaculoides. The sequence continues at coordinate 10,903,560 of NC_069007.1, forward strand.
TACACTGACACACAGTGGCACACACACGCACACACATACACACACTCACACATACACATACTGACACACACATATATACTGATATACACATACACTGTCACACACACACACACACACACACAGACACGCACATGCATACCCACACACACATACACACACACTAGTGCATACAAATACTGACATACATATACAGTGATACACACATACACTGCCACCCATAGTGGCACACACACACACACACACACACACACACACTGACACACACACACACACTGACACACACACACACTCACATGCAAATGCACAGACACATACACACATCCTGACATATATATATACAGTGATACTCACACTGCCACACATAGTGGCACACACACACACACATACACTGACACACACATGCACACATACAGACACACACACATATACTGACACACACACGCACGTGTACACACACACAGCAACAACGTTACAACACACCAGTGAGTGCACACATACACACTGCTGTGTTGGTGTTACTTAACACGTGATATGTTAATTAAAATACACCTCGTTTAATGAACACTTCGTTTAACAAACACTTTAGTATTGAATCTAATCAACTTTCAATCAAGCTGTAGATTGTATATGCTGTGTGTGCGTGTGTGTGTGTGTAAACGTGTGTGTGTGTGTGCGTGTGTGTGTGTGTATAATGGATGTGTGTGAATATTGATATCACAATTATTATTAGTGTGTATGTCTCTGTATGCGTATATTGTTTTACACACACACACACACACACACATGCACACACACACACAGACACACACATATATATATATATATATACAAACGCACAGACACACACTCACACACACACTCACACACACACACACACACACACACACACACACACACACACACACACACACACATATATGTATGTATATACATGTAAATGTTTTTTGTATATATTACATGTTTATACATCTCTGGATCTGTGTATTGTATGTGTTTATATCTATGTGTATATAGTTATATCACTCTGTGTATGTGTATACCTATGTATGTGTATACCTATGTATGTGTATACCTATGTATGTGTAAGTGTGTGGTTATAATGGATTATTTCATTATGTGTGTATGCCTGCATAAAAGATGTGCTTGTTTATAAGTGTGTGAATATGTATGTTGCTTTGTGTATGTATGCTGCTGTCTCTGTGAATGTGTATGTGTACGTTTGTGTATTTGTATGTGCTTGCATTTAATATATAAGTGTATCTATCTATATGTAATTGTGTGTGTGGTGTGTGTGTGTGTGTGTGTGTGTACGTGTGTGTGTGGTTGTGTGTATATGTATGTATATATATATATATATATATATATATATATATATATATGAATGCTGATACATGTATGTGTTCATAATAAAATGCGCATGTGTTCATATGTCTGCCTGTATGTACATATGCATATGTGTATGTGTGGAGAAAGAGAGGGAGGAGAGAGAGAAAGAGGAGACTGAGAGAGGGAGGTGAGTGAGAGAAGGAGAAAGGTGACTGAGTCCATGTAAACATAAAACACTGCTCTATTTCTAATTGCCAAATTCTCTTCTATCTCATCCTTGCTTCCAATGTACCATTGAAGAAACCTCATTATTTGACCTGGTAGAAATAGCACCCAAATCTCCTTCAACACTCTAAACCCTACCATCTTTAAAGAAATGGAAGGATATATTGGATAATGTGATCCTAGTTACATTATGGCTGAATTAAAGATGAAGGAGTCATGGCTGGATTTCCTTTGGATAAAGGTCTGCTCATTGAGGGCTGACCAGGAGCTAAATAATAACAGTGTTTATAGTTGGAATATTTATTTTTTATACAGATCTGCTCAAAGGGACAAATTAACAGAGTCTGTAGATCATCAGAAAGAATGTTTTGCAGTATTTGTTGTGATTCTTTATGTTCCGAGTTAAGATCCAGTCAAAGACAACTGTACCTTTCAGGGTGGTGGACTGTGGGAGTTGTTTGAATGAAAAAATAACATGACTGGTGGAATGTTTCCAGCTCTGTACATTCATTATTCTATTGATGCCTCATGGCCACCTGAAAGAATAAAAGAAATGAGAAGGAGACCCAGGAAGAGATGGGTCAAAGTGCTGAAGGACAACCAAGAGGGAGACCCAGGAAGAGATGGGTCAAAGCGCTGAAGGACAACCAAGAGGGGGACCCAGGAAGACATGGGTCAAAGTGTTGAAGGACGATGAAGAGGGAGACCCAGGAACAGATGGGTCAAAGTATTGAAAGTTGACCTTAGGACACTGAACCTTACAAAGGAAATGATAAAGGCGAAGATATCTGGTGCTTTGCTGTACTCAAGAAGACCTGTTCTACACAGCAGAAGTGTTAATGCCACTCACCCTGCTAAAGAGAATTGGCCTGCAAGAACCCTGTACTGGTGCCATGTGAAAGCACCCATGTTGGCTCCACTCCATGTAGCAGCATCTGTTCTAATACCACATAAAAGGCACTCAGAACACTCTGTAAAGTGGTTGGCATCAGGAAGGGCATCCAGCTGTAGAAACTAAGCCCGAAACAGATTCGAACCTGGTGCAGCTCTCCTGCTTAACCAACTCTGGTCAGACTGCCCAAATGATGCCAGCATGAAAAACAGACGATAAAGGTGGTGGGGATGATGATGACAATGATGACTATGATGATGATGATGATGATGTTGATGATGGTGATGATGATGATGATGATGATGATGATGGTGATGATGATGATGATGATGATGATGATGATGATGATGGTGGTGGTGGTGGTGGTGATGATGTGACTTTCCTCAGAAGTTGTGATTGACTAGAAGATAACGGTAACAATAATTGAAAAACCAATAAAAACAGATTTTCCTTGGTTTAATAGAGCAATGAGTTGTGATGAGATGTGATGCTGTTAAATTAAAGCTGATTTAGTGATATTAATTAATGAGAGAATCCATTCAGGAGATTGGTCTTAATGGTAGTATTTCTCTTAGCTTGAAATATTATATTCTGAATGTAGCCGATGCCAGCACCGCCTTGACTGGCTTCTGTGCTGGTGGCACATAAAAAGCACCAACCGATTGTGGCCGTTGCCAGCCTCCTCTGGCCCCTGTGCTGGTGGCACATAAAAAGCACCTACTACACTCATGGAGTGGTTGGTGTTAGGAAGGGCGTCCAGCTGTAGAAACACTGCCAGATCAGACTGGAGCCTGGTGCAGCCTCTTGGCTTCCCAGACCCTGGTTGAAACGTCCAACCCATGCTAGCATGGAAAACAGACGTTAAATGATGTTGTTGATGATGATGATGATACAACAGGCTTCTTTCAGTTTCTGTCTATCAAATCCACTCATAAGGCTTTGGTCAGCCTGAGGGTACAGTAGAAGACACGTGACCAAGATGCCATGCAGTGGAACTGAACCTGGAACCATGTGGTTGGTAAGCAAGGAGGGCACAGGTGTATCTATGTGGTAAGAAGCTTGCTTTCTAACCATAATTTAACCATAATTTAGTGGTTCAACAACAGAGACCGATAGAATAGGTACCAGGCTTAAAAACAATTAATACTGGGGTTGGGGGTGAATTCATTTGGCTAAACATCCTTCAAAGTGGAACCCCAGTCTGGCTGCAGTCTAATCTCAGACACAATAAAAGAGAAAAAATAAAAGAGAAAAGATATATATATATATATATATATATATATATATATATTACGGAAATGTACTTGCATAGCAAGTGACCTGATTTGAGATCGTGTGCTGG
>NC_069007.1:10907500-10908543 GCF_001194135.2 Octopus bimaculoides
ATATAATAAATGCGAAAACTAATTTCTGTGTGTCATTGTGTCACAGTTCAAATCCCTCTCTCACTATTCACTGGCATTCCTACTATTGCTCATGTTGGGGTGAGAGTAATAGTAGGCATAGAGATGATAGTAGATTGACTGTTGTGATGGTAATGGGGTGATAGTAATAGTATGAACTGTAGTTGTGAAAGAAACAGAGGCGACAGTGATGATGGTGGTGGTGGTGGTGGTGGTGGTGGTAGCTGAAGCGGTCAGAGACAATAGTGATAGTAAGCGATGTGAAAGACAGTGGTGATAGTGGTGGAGGGGAAAGAGGTAAAGTCAAAAGTATTGATGGTGGTGGTGTCAGAAGTCTGAATGGTGTGTGTGTGGCAGTTGTGGTGGTGATGGTGGTGGTGATGGTGTTGGTGATGGTTGAAAACAATCAACAGAAAGAGAGAGAGAGAGAGAAAGAAAGAAAGAAATTAGACAGAAAAAAATTTGTACTAACCCCCGAATGGGAAGACAAAAAAATGTTGTTTATCATGCAGCTTTGCAATAAGTTCCAATTCGGCCTATTATATCATTGTTTTGATGAAAATTGTTCATTGCTTGAAAAATATTGGTCAAGTCTAATAATATTTAATATGTACTCAATGCATGAATTGTCGTTATTGGGCTCAAGACCCAATGAAGAGCCCTCCACAAGAGATAGCTTAAAAGCTACTTGATAGGGTGACTTTTAAGCTAATATATATATATATATATGTATATATATATATGCGAGTAAAAATAAATACAAAAAAGGTGGATTTTTTTGTATGATTGTGTATAGAGGAATATATTATTTTGCTTAAAAGAGTTCCAACACTGTCTGTTTTTTATGTTTTATTTATATTCCTGCAGAACTAATGTGGGGTATAGAATATGGAATATACAATATATAATATGATATACAATATACAATATAAAATAAAATAAAATAAAAATGGATGGCACCATGAAAGAAAGTATTGAATGTAGATGAAATATTGAGTGTTCAATATAAAGGATCAAATATATAA
>NC_069007.1:10908975-10910280 GCF_001194135.2 Octopus bimaculoides
TATATATATATATATATATATATATATATATATATATATGTCATCATCATTGTTTAATGTCTGCTTTCCATGCTGGCATGGGTTAGACGGTTTGACTGGAGCTGATGAGCCAGAGAGCTGCACCAGGTTCCAGTCTGATTTGACGTGGTTTCTACAGCTAGATGATGCCTTTCCTAATGCCAACCACCCCAGGAGTGTAACAGGTGCTTTTACATGCCACCGGCATGGGTGCCATTTATATAACACTGGCAATGACCACAACTATGATTCACAGGTGAGTGTCATTTACTTGGCACCGTCAATGACCATGACTACGATTCACAGGTGTGTGCCTTTTACATAGCATTGGCAATGATCTTGTGTATATGTATAAATAAGCAACATATATATATGTGTGTATTTGCATATATACATATAAATATGTATACAATCATATACACACACACATATATATACACATATACGCTCTTATATATATATGTATACATACATACATACATATATATATATATATATATATATATAAATGTACATATTCATACATACATATGCATATAAATTAAAATTTTGTGTCTGTTATTGATTTATATTTTTATCAATATATTCTGAATTTGATAAGAAAAATATAAATTATGTTTGAAAAGCTAATTTAGATCTTTAGATTTGCAAAGAAGGTGGAGAAATCTAATGGCACAGTGGATAACAATAACAATAATAATAATAATAATAATAATAATAATAATAATAATAATAATAATAATAATAATCATCATCAACATCATCATCATAAAGATACAGAAGAAAAGATTTCTGTAGATGGATTAGGTAGATAATTAGGACGATGAAAATTAATGACTGCGAAGATGGTTATGATGATTATGATGAGGATGACGACAATGCTGCTGCTAGAGATGATGTTGATGATGACCATGGTGATGGTGTCGATGTTGGTGATTATAATAGTGAGCGATGATGATGATGATGATGATGATGATGATGATGTTGATGTTGATGCTCATCACAGTGATGATGATAATGATGGTGATATTGATGATGTCAATTTATAGAACAAAAAGGAAGGATTGAACGAATAAAAGCGATAATAATAATAATAATAATAATAATAATAATAATAATAATGATAATAATATATGTATTCATATATGTGCATATACATACATACATACATATACACACACACACACAAAAATATATATGTATGCATTCACACACAAGCATTTATATAGTTATGTATATCTCCATATATACATGTATGTATATGTGAGTATGTATATGTATATATAT
>NC_069007.1:10910540-10911216 GCF_001194135.2 Octopus bimaculoides
AATAATCACAAAAATTATTTCTTTTTTATTTATCATTTTTTCTACTTTTTCTTTTTCCAATAACAAATTGAAAAAAATGGAATTGAATAAACTAAAAGTAAAAAAAAAAAAACGAAAAATAAATGAAATTATTTAGACCTTAATAAAAAAAAACATACAGAAAATGGAAAAGAAAAAGAAAGAAAGAAAGGAGAAAAGGAAGAAGAGAAAAGAAGAAGAAGAAGAAGAAGGACTGTTGGAAACTGCGAAGTTGCAAGAACAGTTACTATGGAAACGTGTGACGTGATGCATGAATTGCAACAAGCTGTATTTGTACTTGGTACAAAATACAGTTGCGTTGTTGTTGTTGTTGTTTTTGCTGTTTTTCTTGTTCTGGTGTTGCACAGGAATGCAATAACGCGTGCTTAATGACAAGGATAACTCTACTTCATTAAATACTTTGCATTCATAGATTTATACATACACGCATATTGATAATTTATACACACTGCTATCTGTATACACACACACACACACACATATATATATATATATACACATTATATAAATATATATATATATACATATATATATACAGACAGTGTTGGAACTCTTTTAAACAAAATAATATATTCCTCTATACACAATCATACAAAAAAACCACCTTTTTTGTATTTATTTTTACTCGCATATATAT
>NC_069007.1:10911723-10914747 GCF_001194135.2 Octopus bimaculoides
TGTATAAGCATAAACATTTTTCAATATGCTTATTCACCTATCTGTATATATTTATACTTAAGTGCGTATGTCCACACGCACACACATACATGCACACACATATATACATACAGACATACTGATATATGTTGGTATAAATATGTGTTTATGTAAATATGTATAGTGTGTTTGTGTGTGTGTGTGTGTGTATGTTTGTGTATCCATGTATCCTCCGGGATTAATATTTCCAAAATAACTTATGTTTTTTTCTTCTATTTAGAATAAGGAAAGTCTAAACTTGGTCTGGTAAATTCTAATGATGATATTTTCGGATCATCTTTCATTAGAAGCATTATATTTTGGTTTGATCAAACAATGTAATATGCAAACATGTACATAAGATACCTAACTATGTGTGTGCATATATGTATATACATGTATATATATATATATGATCCACAGACGATATATATGTATACATATATGTCTGTGTGTGTGTGTATATATATATATATATATATATATATATACACACATACATACATATGTATATATATTTGTATGTATATATATGTTCTATTTGAACTGACAGGAGAGACAACTTTCCCACAGCAAGCATGTTGCATTAGATTAGCATGCTAATTTTGTGCAGAAATTAATATTCATCAGTAATGCTCACTCATTTGCTGGTAGTGAAGCTGAACTCATGCAGCAACAGTCTTCATCCATACACATCACATGACCACACCAGTGCAGTTTCGTTTCTTACAAACCGCATCTGATATTTCTTATGCACAATTTTTCTCTCAATACACTTGCACTTTGTTGTGCATACACACTGCTGCTGCACATCCAGCAAAGCATGCTAGCTTAATTTCTTTTAAGCATTTAATGTCCTCTGTATTCACAACCCTCATTTCACTGCCATATTCCATTCTTGTTCATACATAAGCATCATGTCACTACCAACATGAGACCACCATCTGCATTAATCAACACAGAATATTTTGGACACACCTCATCCAGTTTCTTATTTCTTATTTCTTTATTGCCCACAAGGGGCTAAACATAGAGGGGACAAACAAGGACAGACAAAGGAATTAAGTCGATTACATCGACTCCAGTGCATAACTGGTACTTAATTTATCGACCCCGAAAGAATGAAAGGCAAAGTCGACCTCGGTGGAATTTGAACTCAGAACGTAACAGCAGATGAAATACTGCTAAGCATTTCGTCCGGCGGGGTAACGTTTCTGCCAGCTTGCTGACTTATTCAGTTTCTATGAGCCTGACATGTTAGGCTTGTTTGATGAGACTACAAAACTTTAAGTTGCATGGAGCTGATTTTTTATTATTTATGCGCCCTTTTAAAGCCTAGCCAGGCTCATGGGCCCAGTTTCCCGGTTTCTATGGCGTATGTGTTCCCCTCAGCTGGACAGGACGCCAATCCATTGCAGCGTTACTCAAGAAACAGGAAGAAAGAGTGAGAGATAGTTGGAGCGAAAGAGTTCAACAGGGGTCGCCACCCCCACCCCTCCACCCCCTGCCTGAGCCTCATGGAGCTTTAGGTGTTTTCGATCAATAAACACACACAACACCCAGTCTGGGAATCAAAACTGTGATCCTCCGGCCATGAGTCTGCTGCCCTAACCACTCGGCCATTGAAGCAAAAATTTAGACAATCATCATTGTTTAACATCTGCCTTCCATACTGGCATGGGTGGGACAGTCTGACAAGAGCCAGTTAAGGAGAAGACTGCACCAAAATCTGTGTCTATTTTGGTAGGGTCGTTACAGCTGGGTGCCCTTCCTAACATCAACCACTCAGCAGAGTGGATTAATGAGTGCTTTTTATGTAACACAAGCACAAGTGAGGTCAGTTTTGGGAAGGCTTTTACAGCTGGATGCCCTTCCAAATGCCAACCACTTTACAGTGTGGACTGGATGCTTTTTAAGTGGAACCTCCACTGACAGGGTAACCAAGTAACTTACAAAACAAGGAATCTTTGAGATGAGGTGATGAGGGGGGAAGGGGCTGGTTTCAAATTTTGACACAAGGCCAGCAAGTTCAGGGGAGAGGTTAGGTTGATTACATCTCCCTCAATGTTCAACTGGTACTTATTTTATCAACCCCAAAATGATGAAAGGTAAAGTCAACCTTGGTGGAATTTGAACATAAAGATGACTGAAATGCTGCTAGGCATTTTGCCCTGCATGCTAACAATTCTGCAAGCTCCAGTTTGATTTATTTTACTGCTTAAATTTTCTTCTTACCCAATTTATTTTACACTTAAATTCAATCATTATTCACTTGAAAATTGTGCATCCAAGTTCAACCTATTGATGTCTATAAATTTTTCTTGGTGGTGGTGTAAACCATGGTGGCATTAGACATTTCTACAGAGAGAGAGAGAGAGAGAGGTCTGTACTTTAACTATGAGCCTATTTACATAGTTATGGAAAAGAGTCTACGTTTATTACATATATGTATACACACATGGTGTCCAGAGTTAATCATCTATGAATTAACTATTTACAGTTCATTCACAGATAGTTAATTCTGGGATATCTTGTATATATATATATATATATATATATAATAATAATAATAATACTAATAATATATGTATGTACATATATATGTATGCATATATATATATATATATGGGTACACGATGTCATCAACTGTGCAAACAACATGAAATACGTAAACAAACAAGTTAAATACATGAACAACGAGAGGAAAAAATGGAAAACAGAACAAGTAAACACAGAGAAAGGACCCTTCATCAGTTGTCAGCCGTCTATCTACTCCTCATTTTGAGCATTCAATGACAATATGAGTCTTCAAAGACAGTTCCTCCCACAAATTCTAAAATAAAATTTAGGATTTATGGAAGGTCAAAGTTGGAAACAAAAACAGGACAGTGGAGACATACAAGGAAACTGAATGAAAACAAACATGGAGGGTTGTTAGACTAGAACAAGAGGAAAATAGTGAATGTTGGGAGAAATATTTTCTTTGAAAAGATAGAAGAGACAGAA
>NC_069007.1:10914900-10917499 GCF_001194135.2 Octopus bimaculoides
TATATATATATATATATATACAGAGAGAGAGAGAGAGAGAGAAAGAGAGAGAAGGAAAATGGGATTAAAAAATCCTGGCAGATATGAAGTAAGCACTCAGTATAAAAGAATAAGGTTAAATTTCCAACAAGTAGATTCCAGTAAATGTTTGTAGAATACAAATCCCAGGTAAATCCTTATGTATGACAGGTAAATCCAACAATCCTTATGCAGAGATTTAAGAAATTCAGAGTCTTAACAACAATCAATAATATGTATGAAGAAAATCATATTTTTATTTCAGATCACACTTTAAAAATCCAACAATTTTTTCACTTACATTAACACGCACACACACACACACACACACACACACACACACACACATATATACATCTATATATGTGCCCTGAGAGAAAAGTTGGATTTAAGAAGCATCAGATGTGATGTGCAAGAGAGATGACTGTGCTGGTACGGTCATGTGTTGTGAATGAATGAGGACAGCTGTGTGAAAAAGTGTCACACCCTAGCAGTTGAGGGAACCTGTGGAAGAGGTAGACCCAGGATGACCTGGGATGAGGTGGTGAAGCACGACCTTCGAACATTGGGCCTTACCAAGACAATGACGGGTGACTGGGACCTTTGGAGATATGCTGTGCTTGAGAAGACCCAACAAGCCAAGTGAGACCATAGATCATGGCCTATGCAAGTGGGTGTAACCAGCCCATTTATGAATACCCCTCATTCATTGGACAAGAAACCATGCTTGTGAAGACATTGAGGCAAGTGAAATCAAAATCAAAATTGCTGACGTGGCCGATGAGAGTACCACCTGATTGGCACTCATACCAGTGGAACATTAAAAGCACATCTGTTCGACAAATGGGAACATGAAACTCTGAGTAACAGTTTTTGTGATATTTTTGCTGCTTTTTAATAAAGTATATATATATATATATATATATATATATATTGTCAGGAACAGGGTTGGCTGTGTGGTAAGAAGCTTGCTTCTCAACCACATGGCTCAGTCCCATTATATGGCACCTTGGGCAAGTGTCTTTTACTATAACCTCAAGATGACCAAAGCCTTGTGAGTGGATTTGGTAGAAGGAAACTGAAAAAAGCCCATCATATGTGTGTGTGTGTGTGTGTTTGTCCCCCATCACTGCTTGACAACTGGTGTTGGTATGTTTATGTCCCTGTAACTCAGTGAGACTGAAAAAGAAACATGAACTTGGGTCAATTCATTTGACTAAAATTCTTCTAGGTGGTGCCCCAGCATGGCCACAGCCTAATGTCTGAAACAAATAAAAGATAAAAGACATATGTAAATTTGTTTAGAATTTAGTTAGAAATATGAAGTCTTAGTCTTTTACTGAATGCTCAATGCTAACAACATTGCAAGTGACAGCCTAAAATTCTTAAAAAAAAAAAAGAATGGTTAGCAAAAATTTCTTATAAATTATTTCACACAAATGGTCGCTGTAAATAATATTACATAACTCAAGAACCAGAATTAAGTCTCGATATTCAATTCTGAAAAAGACTTTCGGCTGCTCAATAGTTCTGTCACGCTTTATAAATAAGAATTTATTTTAGAAACATTTTCGTTGTTTTAAGGTTACTTCGAACAACCAAATATTTTAAATTGCTAATTATCCAAGAAATATGACAATCAAATCACCATAATACAAAGTTTTTATTCTAAAATAAATCATGAAAGGAGTAAATATTGAAGATTACAGGAAAATGGACGAGATGAGTTGTCTGGTTGTGTTGCTGCTTTTCATGGAGTTCTGAACAACAGAGGAATTTAACACTACCACCACCACCACTTCCCCTTATCATACTAAGAGTCTCTTTGCGTGTGCATGTCTATGATGCGTGTGAGCGTGTGTGGGGATGCTTCATTTTTTATTTTGGCATCTTTGTGTTCAGTCAAAGGAATAGTCAATACTGATAAAGCATGAGTATATATATGTGTGTGTGTGTGTGTGTGTGTGTGTGTGTGTGTGTGTGTATGTGTGTGTGTGTGTGCGTGTGTGTGTGGGTGTATGCCTCTTTCTTTCGTTTGTCCACTCACTCACTCATATATATATCATCATCAGCATCATCATCATTTAACATCTGTTTCCCATGCTGGCCTGGCTTGGATGGTTTGACAAGGGCTGGCCTGCGAGGGAGCTGCACCAGGCTCCATTGCCTGCTTTAGTATTGTTTCTATGGAAGGATGCCCTTTCTAATGTCAACCACTTTACAGAGAGTACTGGGTACCTTTTATGTGGCACCGACATGGATGCTTTATACATGGCAACAGCACAGGTCCTTTTTTAGTGCCACGAACACCCACAAACTTGTGAGAGAAGGATGTCTCAGCTGAGAGACGGAGTGGGAGCATAATTGTAAAGGACATACCTGTATGTATGTATGGCCATGATTTTACTTAATGTGGTGTGTCTTCTCAAGCACAGCACATTGCCAGAAGTTTCAGCCCCTTTGCATCTCCTCAGTAAGACCAAATGTCATACACACACACACACACACACACACACACACACATACATACATACATATACATATATATATATATATATATATATATATATATATATATATA
>NC_069007.1:10917718-10920593 GCF_001194135.2 Octopus bimaculoides
ATATATATATATATATATATATATATATATATATATATATAAATGACGTGTGTGTGTATAATAAAAAAATAATTTGGACAAATAAGTATATAATTAGATTATCGTATTTAAATGTTGAGTAGAGCACTGAAACAGTTTAGGCTACCTGTTGTCATCTGCAGTAGTGGTACACTTCCATTGGATCTACTTCAGTTAGGGGAATTATATTAATTAACAGGAGATGGATTCTGTATTAAACCTTTATTGGCTTTAATAGCAAATCCATCTCCTGTTAATTAATATTATATATATACGAGGGTGAGTTAAAAAGTAATGCCATTTTGTTTAGGACAGGTATAATTACCAACACAGGAACATGTATCATACATCAAAATGAAGCTAGTCCTCTGTGGATCACATCCCTACTTCTCAACATAGTCACCGTTTCTCTCAATAGCGATGTTCCACCTTCAAATGAGAGTATGTATCCCTGCCCCATAAAATTCTGTTGACTGTTCTTTGAGTCACTTTTTCACTACAGTTTTCACTTCCTCATCACTGGGATAATGTTTGCCTCTCAAACCCTCTTTTATGGGGTCGAAGATATGATTGTCTGAAGGCACTGAATCTGGTGAGTGCAGGTACTGACCCTGTCAGTCTTACATTCATTAGTCAGCTTTCCCGGTACCCAACAGGCACACACCTTTGAAAAGCCAAGTGATTTGACAATGTTGTAAGTACTTCCATGGCTCACTTCATGGTTTTTTGCCAACTCATCAAGAGTTACGTGCTTGTCTTCTCTGATCAGAGCATCTGCTTTTGCTTTATTGGCAGGATTCACAGAACCAACAAAGAGTAAAAATGTCCTGGACTTCTGCTTTGCAAATAATGTGGTCTTCGTCCATAATGTTAAGGTGACACTGACAATTCTCTCGTACCATAACTTAATAGAGCTAACAATGTATGGTCTGCAGAATACTGCAGACATGTAGGCTACTAGGAGCCTGCAACTCCTCTCCAGCCTGAACTCTCATAAACCTGATTAGAAAGGTATTGAGAAAGAGGCCATGGAACAAAACTGGTCTACCAGTCTGACAGAATGTATCTCAGACAACAGAATTTGTCCTTCCTTTTAAAAGAGAGTAGGTGTGATTTGATGGAGATCTGGCTGCTATTTTACCTGTTGTTTTTGTCAGTGTTGTTTAGTCCCAAGATTGGTTCTGATTTAGCAGACATGATCAACCAAAGAAGCAGTGGGTGAATAGAAATGGTGCACTGCACACTTGTCTATAAGTGTTCAGTACATGTTTGATTGTGAGGTGACAGTCAATACTGATTGGTCAATTAATTAGCAGTTGAGGTTCCTACCGTCAGCAGATGTACTTTATCGACCCTTGGTGATTATTTGTAGGTCTGTAGCTTTTGTTGGAAAAATTAAACTTTGCTTTTACTTCATCCATCTCAGGGTAAAAAGAATAACAAAGAGAACAGTAGGAAAAGAAAGTCTTCTTTATGGTTGGCTCTTCAGGAAAATTGTTTTATACTGTTTATGGAAATAGCTTCCCATATAATAGAAGAAAATATCTCCTTAAAATGCAGCAGATAATATTAGGTTAACATAGAAGATAGAGTATTTTTAGAAGAATTGATGACAAGTTTAGAATCTTTGAACAACTTGTTGGGATTGGATCAGTTCATGGAAAAACAAGACCTGACATATTTTAATAAAGTAATGATGTGCTTCAAAATGTAGAAATGATAATCAGTACACTTGTTAGCAGTAACTTGTCCATGTGTCTATATAGAAAGGTCTCTAATCAGTGTGTGCTGTCTATCATTACATATGTATCAGAAACATGGACTACTAACATGAGCATTGAAAATAAATTATGATCAATACAAAGAGCCATGGACAAGAAAATGCTGAAGATTAACAAAATGGATAAATTGAGAAATAACAGGATATGAGTGGCAACAGGATTAACAGATATCATCTGGAAAATATAAATTCTGAAATGGTTTTTAGCAGGCGTGCATTTAGAAGAAGACAATAGAAGGAATAACAAATTGACTGAGTGGACACCGTGTCCAGAAAAAAGAAGGAAAAGAAGACTATGCAGAAATTGGAATGAAGACTTTGTTAAACTCTTCAGCACCCCAACATGGATGATGAAAACAGACTGTGGTTGGTGGAGAGAACATGCTGAAGCCTTTGTCCAGCAGCGGATTGAATGTATGCATGGATGATGTATATATGTATGTACATATGTACACTGTGTATCTAAAGTGCACCTCTTATTTGTTTATGACTAAAAATTGGCTGAATATTTACTTGTGTGGTGAGAGATGAAGATATTGTATTCATGGTCCATGCCTAGAGAAGTGCAGCGATGATAAAATAATTCCTTAAACACAGGTCGCATAAGGACCAAGAATCCTGTGTTTGTCAATCTGCTTGGGAAATACCTTGAACCCCTGCACTGGTTCTTGTGTGCTTTATCTTTTATAACCCCCATAATGCAGGAACCTCATAGAATATTCTTTGTATCATCAGCATCATCATCATCGTTTAACGTCCGCTTTCCATGCTAGCATGGGTTGGACGATTTGACTGAGGACTGGTGAAACCGGATGGCAACACCAGGCTCCAATCTAATTTGGCAGAGTTTCTACAGCTGGATGCCCTTCCTAACGCCAACCACTCAGAGAGTGTAGTGGGTGCTTTTACGTGTCACCCGCACGAAAACGGCCACGCTCGAAGTGATGTCTTTTATGTGCCACCCGCACAAGCCAGTCCAGGGGCACTGGCAACGATCTCACTCGAAAATCCTACGGGAGCCAGTCAGGCGGTACTGGCAACGATCTTACTTGGCTTGCCGGGTCTTCTCACGCACAG
>NC_069007.1:10920603-10927321 GCF_001194135.2 Octopus bimaculoides
CCCAATGTACGAAGGTCTTGCCTCACCACCTCAGCCCAGGTCTTCCTGGGCCTACCTCTTCCATGGGTTCCCTCAACTGTTAGGGTGTGGCACTTTTTCACGCAGCTATCCTCATCCATTCTCACCACATGTCCATACCAGAGCAATCGTCTCTCTTGCACACCACAATTGATGCTTCTAATGTTCAGCTTCTCTCTCAAGATACTTACACTCTAACGGGTATTCACATTGACATTACACATCCAACGGAGCATACTGGCTTCATTCCTTGCGAGCTTACGTATGTCCTCAGCAGTTACAGCCCATGTTTCACTGCCATGTAGCATGGCTGTTCGTACGCATGCGTCATACAGTCTGCCTTTTACTCTGAGTGAGAGTCTCTTTGTCGCCAGCAGGGGTAGGGGTGATTTTTTCTAGCAAGCTGATTGGTTAGTATTTAGGGAACATCATCTGATCTATGTGTGGTCTCATCCTAGTTATTAAAACTGTAAGAGTTCAATTCTAGCCTACCTGATCCTACTTACTAAAGCAGTAAGTTTTCAATTCTAGCCTATACTACAAACTTATGTTAATGGCTTGAGATAAACAGGATGTTTAGAGAATGTTTTGAAATAATTGGTTTGGAATGTAGTGATCTTCTCCATCATGAGTTGTGCTGGCTCCTTAAATGACAGGTTCTGAGTAAATTTGGGAAATTGGAAAATACTCCAAGCGATTTTCTAGAAGAGAATGTTGTGAAAAACAATTGGCTGATATATTTAGTATTTGTTGTTGATGTAACTATCCATTCTAATGATCTAAATTTGGAGCTGCAGAGAAAGAACAAATTGTTATTTAGCTTAGTAAATGTTATCAATGAATTCAAGATGAAATTAAAACTGTTCGTCTCTCAGTTATAAAATGATGATTTGAACAAAGTTTCTGTATGTGAAAGAAGAACACAGAGAATGTGCTGAAGATAATGTCAATTTGACAAAATATGTTAAAAAAAAAAGAAAAGAGAAAAGAAAAATCAGATTATTGCAAGTCATTTGAAAGCCATTTTCACGATTTTCTTAAAGAAAACTGCACTCAACCATATATTAAGCTATTTTCAATTAGTTAAGTGAAAATCTCTGAAGTGCTTAGTAATATACAGATGGAACTTATTGACTTGAAGACAAAGTCATTATTGAAAATGAAATTTGAAGAGTTACCCTCAGTTGCAAATGTTGTTAGAATGATTAAAATCTGCTTATCATTACCTTGCAAACAATCTTCATAACGAAGATAATTTATTCAAAGCTACATCTGACAATTGTAGACCTGTGTGCAGTTATATGAATAAATATTTTCATCTTTGAAACTGATAAAATATCTCATTAAAGTAAACAATGTGTTTTTTAATATTAAATTGTGTAAAAAGATGCTAAATATAGGTGCAGGAGTGGCTGTGTGGTAAGTAACTTGCTTACCAACCACATGGTTCCGGGTTCAGTCCTACTGTGTGGCACCTTCGGCAAGTGTCTTCTACTATAGCCCTGGGCTGATTAAAGCCTTGTGAGTGGATTTGGTAGATGGAAACTGAAAGAATCCCGTTGTATATATATATGGGTGTGTGTGTGTGTGTGTTTGTCCCCCCACCATCACTTGACAACCAATGCTGGTGTGTATATGTCTCCGTAACTCAGCAGTTCGGCAAAAGAGACTGATAGAATAAGTACTACGCTTACAAAGAATGAGTCCGGGGGTCAGTTTGTTCGACTAAAGGCAGTCCTCCAGCATGGCCACAGTCAAAGGACTGAAACAAATAAAAGAGTAAAAGTGTAATATCCTGTGTTAACACATATTATACACATGTCATATATGATATATTCACATATTTTACACAAGAATTAAATGGCATTACATGACTTGTATGAACTCAGGACTGAAATAATTGGTGCATGGAATGCAAAAGGGATGACCACCCTTGAAGTAGTTTGTCAAAGGTATTCCATCAATTACTATCTCATTGTTGAGTATATCTACATTATCCAATGTATATTTGTTTTTTAAAATAGTTGGGGATGATTTGAAGGAGACATGGCTGCTATTTCCGGCAGGTTGATTGCTGACACGAACCCCTTATTTAATAGTTTCTGGTGGGGATCACAGTCAGAGTGGATGATGTTTAACTCTGATACAGCACGACAATTACGGTTCCTATTCCTTTTCCTATCACCTATTCTCCTATAACCCAAACTACACGTGATCCATTTCAACCTGACTTAGTCTTAATCTTTTATTATAATTCTTTACATCTAAGATGTATTATAAGAATATTAAAAGAACCCCAATATCTGATGGGTACTTTATCACTCCATCGTTCCAGATAGAATGAAAGACAAAATCTATAAAGCATCTTGGATACTTTATAGAAATACTTACTTAAAAGCTGCAATCCGTGTACACTTTTAAGTTAGCTCCTGTGGAGGGCTGACTGGGTCTGCAGCCCCAAACTAAAGAGAGCTAAACAGCATGACTACCATACATCTATAATGACTATATGCCTCAGTGGTGTTTGATCAGAGGTTAAGGACAGATGAGAATTAATTCTGTAATGCAATCATTTTATTGTTCCAGTCCCAAGTTGAATTCCAACTGTTGGCCAATTTGTTCCAAAGTTCTAATCTCGACGTAAAATTAATGAAGCAAATGTCATTTATCTCCCCCTTGATCTCTGACGTCATCTGATAAATCCTAACCGCGATGGTGTGAACCAGCCAAGCTTTACCTGCTAGAAATAGCAACTCAAATGCTTTTAAATCAGATCCCAATGCTGGATGTTCAAGAACCAAATGAACGGTAGGTTTTTCTTCCTTGGATCATTCTTATTCCAAAAAGGTATAACATATCTATGTAGAGCAAATGTAGACTGAGATACAAGGGTCTCAGTCGGACAGACAGAATTTCGCTTTTATTAATATAGATGAAACAATTACATAAAGACTTCTACATTGTCTCATAGTAAAATAGGATCTTGTTGTGACATCAGCCTCACATATTCTTTTATTCATTTCAGTCATGCAGCTGTGATCATGCTGGAGCACCACCATGAAAAATATGTGCACTAACTCAATCTTCTCTTCTGCACATTGCATCTAATTTTTCTCTTCTGCTCGGTTTTTCTTTTACTGCATGCTAATAATACTAATACTACACATCCAAAAAAACATGCCTGCCTCATTTTTTCCCTCCTTTTGCACATCCTCTGCATTTAAATGCTTTTACTTTACAACTATATAACCTCACAGTTCATGCAAAAACATTATTTAATCTACCCTTCACCCTGAATGAGGATTTATTTAGTCCCAACAGAGGTAATAGCTCCTGAACCTTCTCCCATCCTATCCTTACTTTGACAACCAAAGTTTCAACCCCATCCAATTCTTGTGATTAGGTCATCACCTAAATTACAGCAGTGAATAACTACTTCCAGAGAACCTCCCAAGCATTTAAAAGACTTTTTGTCTGTTGCATCTATTAGCCTGTCTATGACCCTACTTCTCTTTAATTCAGTTATAGAGTATAGAATTCTTTGGGGGTTTTTTCGGCATATCAAGCATGATAACTTCTCTGAAGGCAATAGAGTCCCATATTCTTTCTTTCTTAGCTTTATTTTTTAAAAATCTTTGCTCAATTTACTGTTAAATCTCTTAATTGTAGATGCTGCTCACATACTTAAACCTTTTCCTGTAATTCTTCAATTGATGTAGTTATAAAAATTCTACAGATAGTCAACCTTAAATACTTTTGTTATGGCCTGGAGAATTACCATAAATGATCCACTCTTCTTTCCTGCGAACCAAAAGTTTTTGTCTTTGCTATGTTTACTTCCAAATTTCTCAGTTCTAGTTTTTATTTTCATAAATGTAATTTCCTGATCTATGTCTTTCAGTCAGTCATGAGAACCAATATTCTTCATAATTAGTTGTGTTAGAAGACTTTCTCTTATTTTCATAAATTCGTTGTTGGCTTCTGTGACATCTAATATTTAATATTATTGATTATTGATCTTAGAGTCAATCACTATGTTGGTCACGAAGGTGTTGGATCTTAGCTTTTACTTTTGCTTTTGTTGTTACGTGTCAGTGTATCTGTGCACGTGCATGTGTGTGTGTGTGTGTGTGTGTGTGTGTGTGTGTGTGTGTGTGTGTGTGTGTGTGTGTGTGTGTGAATAAGTGTATTTATATATGGCTATGTGAATATATATGTCTAAATCTATATAGTTAAGCATGTGGTTGCATTTGTGTGGCTGCATGTGTGTGCGTGTGAGATATTGTATGTAAATATGTGTGAGATTGTCTATATATACATGAATAAATTTGTATGTATGAGTATGGCTATCTATGTGTGTGTTTGAGGTTGTACGTATGGCTAGTATATGCATGTGTGTGATATTCTTTTGGTTGTCTGTCTGTGTGGGTGCCTTTACTGTCTTCTTCATAGTGTAAGGCAATCAATATTTTTCTGTGGGTGAAAATGGTGATGGTGTAAATGATGACATGGATGATGATAACTTAGATGCTTATTTGGTCGAGAAGGTGGAACATTATTATTAAAACTGTGTACCGTAGTACAGAGTATCATAAATCAACTGGAAGATGGATGCCCAGACTAACTTCTTAACAATCAAAGGGAGAACAAAAATTTTGGGTATGTGTTTATTTGGGTATGTGTTTATTAGTGCCAATATAAACACATACACTGGTGCCACATAATGTTTATCTAAACACACATACATACATGTATACATATATGTGTGTGTGAATGCATGCACGCGCGCGCACACACACACACACACACACACATGTATACGTGTATAGCAGACAGGTATCCAGTACTGATGAAGGGAGATACCCTGAAACCAGACTGGTATATTGGGTCTTGTCACCACTAGGTGGTAGGGGTCGCTCCCCTGCTCACAATATATCGAACACAGGCTGTATTGTTAAACAGCTAGAGGAGGTGTCCTCCTGGGGTTACAAAAAATGGTAGTAACATAGTTGTGTATGGAACAGCCATGTTGAAGTGGCAACAGGCATTACTTTCCTGTATAGTTACTACTTCATTTTAGAACTAGCTACTTTGCTTATATAATACGGGTTTTTTTCAATTGCATGAATTAAAGTCGGAAGGGGATGGGATAAACTACCTGCATCAACTTGCTATGAAAGCAGGTAATAATTTAATTTGCGCTTTTGAAGAATGCAGTTCGATTTTAACAGTTATTTTCTCAAATCTATAATAAAAGTGACAAAGGAGCATATTCGGCATATTTTGCTTTATGAGTTCAATAAAGGCAACAACACAACAGAAAGTATGAAGAATATTAATGTAGTATATGGAGATCGGACAATACACATAAGCCAGTATCAACAGTGGTTCCAGAAATTCTGAGATGGAAACTACAGCCTAGAAGGTGAGCCTCATCATCGACACCTGTGTGTCATTGGAAAAGTCAGCAAATTGGGTCAATGGGTTCCTCACAAACTTTCCGAGTCTAATCACATGCAGGGAGTGAATGTGTGCTCTTCTTTGCTGTCATGTCACATGAATGGACCATTTTTGGACTGAATAGTGACTGATGAAGAGAAATGGGTTCTCTATAAAAATGTCAAGCACTGAAGACAGTGGGTAGGGAAAGGAGAAACACTGGCACCCCAGGCTAAAGAAGGTCAGCACCCATGTAGGGTGTTGTTATCTGTTTGGTGGGATATGAAAGGTTTCGTCCACTTTGAACTTTTTAACCTAAACCAAATGATAACAAAGAAGATCTACTGGGAGCAGCTTGATTGGCTTAAGTAAGAGCTAGAAGAAAAATGATCATCTTTGGTTTCAAGATGAAAGGTGTTCTTCCATCAGGATAATGCTCGGCCATATACAGCAAGGATAACATTCCAAAGGCTGGAGTAGTTTGGATGGGAAACAATGCCTCTCCTACCATATTCACCAGACATTGCCCCATCTGATTATCATTTACTCCACAGTCTTCAAAATCATTTGGACAGAAAAAATATGAATTCTGTAGATGCGATGAGAAAAGTAGCGGAGGAGTATTTTTCATCACAGGCAAGTGTGTTTCGGAAGAGGAGCCTTGCAAGTTTACCAGATAGATGGAAGAGCATTGTAGAAAATGAAGGAGAGTATATTTTAGATTAAAAAGAACTTTGTTTATCTGAATTTTGGAAAATAATAGAAGTATAAAAATACTGCATTATTTATGGGATGACCAAATATATACATACAAGCACTTATAATCATCACGGTAGAATATACAATGCTGTACTAATGATTATATTAGTTACATGCAAATCAACCGACCGAATATTTTTGCTGCCATCATTCAATTTTCTCAATGCAGTTTGTTCGGCTAAGTGATTCTTACTGGTGTGTACATGCGTGTGTCTGTGAGTGTATGTTAGCAATTCTTTACAGGTATATTTAGTATATTAGAAAACACACACACACATACACACACAAATGTATATATGCACTCATTGGCATATATATATATATATATATATATATATATGTTGATTCAACAGAAGTGATATATTGGAGATAGATAGGTAGATACATACATACAGAGAGAGAGAGAGAAACATATACAAGTACACAAACTGCATTACAAGCCACAATCTATAGAATTCTTCAAAACATTATGTAAGTATAAACACACATAAAAGCAAAAAAA
>NC_069007.1:10927403-10930313 GCF_001194135.2 Octopus bimaculoides
TATATATATGCTTTATCAATAAAGCTGCAAAGATACCACAAAAAAAAACTGTCCGAAGAACAGGAACATGAAACTCTGAGTAACAGTTTTTGTGATGTCTTTGCAGCTTTATTCATAAAGTATATTACTCTACCTCTGGTATTTGAGCACTATTTTCTCAATCTTGTTTCACATTTACGTGCTTACTCTGGTATATTAGGCTTTCACTTCATACACACCACCTCAATTTGATCTGTTCTCAGTCGAAAGACACCTGTTGTTATATTGTTGTTGTTTGTATTTGTAATTGTGTACCATGTTCACCATTTTTTGTCTTTGTTGCCATACACATTTGCTAGATTTCTTACAAAAAATCTAATGCTCTTAGCTTACGTTTTGGGGGCAACCAGATTGAACTGTCTCAAGTGTAACTGTCTGAAACAGTAAGGACATCTGGTAACTTGACTGAAGAAAGAAGGCCATGAATGACCCGTCCTTTTTTTTTCACTGTCCTTCTCATTGTTGTTTCTTCTGTCTGCCTTTGTATCGTCTGTCTATCTGAATGTTTTATTGTCCTCTATTGTATAAGCACATAAATGTGGAACAAGGTGGCAAAAAATAGTACTCAAATACCAGAGGTAGAGTAATAT
This sequence comes from Octopus bimaculoides, assembly GCF_001194135.2. Classification (NCBI taxonomy): domain Eukaryota; kingdom Metazoa; phylum Mollusca; class Cephalopoda; order Octopoda; family Octopodidae; genus Octopus; species Octopus bimaculoides. Next base: position 10,928,033 of record NC_069007.1, read on the forward strand.
GCTTTATTAAACAAAACTATCCGACGAACGGGAACGTGAAACTCCGAGTAACAGTTTTTGTGTTATTTTTGTTGCTTTTTAATAAAGTATATATATATATATATATATATATATATATATATATATATATGATTGTTAAAGAGGACAACAAATATTAAGGCAAATCTAACATCTCAAGTCATATACATCATTACTATTGGAAAAAATTTTAAGTCTTACAGCTGTTTCTGGGATATCCCAGAGTATGGGATATTCTGTCATCAGAGAAAAATTAACCATCGTAGAACTGATAGCTGCAACTACAAATGTGGGACAGACTGCCCGCTGCAAGTCCAATGCAGAAGATTCAACATCGTATACTAATGCACCATTCACAACATAGTAAACAATTCCTATAGCTACTACATTGGATCTACTAAAAATTTTAAACAAAGATATCATACACATTTAAGCACATTTAAATATAAAGAGAATAGCAATTCCACATAAAGAGAATAACAATTCCAGCCACGTACACCATCTAATTAATAGAAAAATACAATATAGAATTTCCTGGGCTATAATAGACCTGGGTATCCTGTATCAGGGCCAACACTCCATTTGTGGACTCTGCTTAAAAGAAGCCCTCAAAATTTGTGATGATGATGATGATGATGATGACGACGACGACGATGATATGTATACCACAGAACTGCCCAGACCTTGGCACCAATATCTAAGCATTATGCAAATTGAATATGATTACACATGAAGAAAAACTACCAACACCAATGTAAGTAATCACCACATACCATGAATCCATCAACACTTTCCATTTTACTGAGATGAAGGACAACTCAGAATAATGAAACTGAGAATAAAGTGTTCACAAAGAAGCATAACAAATATGTATTCCCATCATCAGCTGCCAAATGGATATCATTATGTTTTCAACACCTTAGCAGTACCATTCAAGCCAGCAGAGTCAATAGACTTAAAAACATAAATGCTGCCTGAGAATCAATAGTAATCAGCAGGGGCAAAACATTAGTGTAGTATGTCCATTACACCAACACTTGCCTAGTACTACAAGTAACAACATCAAATTAAAGAATTAGTATTAACTTATAGTTACAAAGTAGTACCTATAAAAACTTTCCCCACAAAATAACATTGTGATCCTAAAGACAAAAGAACAAGCAAACTGAACATGTTAAAAAAATAAGCTATTCAACCTCCAATACTCAACATAACAGCAGCAACCAATGAAATAGAAAACCAAGGACATAAAACATGTAGACTATACAACAAACAGAGATGACTAAATATGTTGTTTCTCAGTCAATATCATATTACAAACATGGAACCACACCAGAAACAAGCCTAATAAAGCTAGCAGAACAGGCTATCTTATAACTAATGTCCTCAAACAATGTACAAGGAAAATAGACAAGCATAGATCAATATCTATAAAATTTGTGTTAAATATTATGAAATAAATTAACCCAATAAATTGCTAATTAAAAGTAAAATAAAATATATATATATACACATAAGAAACTGAAATGGTAAGAGTTTAAAACATTCATTAGCTTGCAACTATTTCTGCTATAAGATGCAATGTACTCATAGTTGAATGCTTCTGTAACACTCTATAGCTTCATTGAAGCTTCAAAACTGCTCTCCATTTCTGAAGCTCTGATGAAGCTATAAGGCAATACACAAGCACTCAACTATAAATGCATTGCATCTTATAACAAAAACAGCTGTAAGCTAATGAAGTTCACAACATAATTTCTTATTCCCCTGCCATTTTCATTTCTTATTACTGTTCTGTAATCGACTGACACTTTGTTCTGGAGCATCTGTATATTGAATTCTAACACCAGGTTATTAGTATCACTATGGCTTAGTGAAATAATAACAATACATACATAGATACGTACATACATAAATATTATCATGTAAGAGTTGTAAATTGTATTGTTCAAATATTATCTGATAGGGAACTCAATACACTGTGTAAAGTAGATAGATATGTTTATGGTATCAAAAGTCAACATTTTATATACAGAGTTGAAATAGCAATATACAGATATAGATAAAGATAGGGATATTAGTATACATAGATAGAGAGATGAACCACAGTATCTATATAAATATTGATATAAAAACAAATATATATATTGATATTGAGATAGATATTGATATAAATATTGATACAGACGTAGATATAGACAAAGATATCAATATAAATATATATATATATATATATATATATATATATATATATATATATATA
>NC_069007.1:10930577-10931988 GCF_001194135.2 Octopus bimaculoides
GATTAAGCCTGAGAGAGAGAGATTGAAAGAAGGGACATGTGTGTGTGTGTGTGTGTCTGTCTGTCTGTGTATCTATCTATCTATCTTGCTATCATAATTATCATCACCATTGTTTTGATGTCCACTTTTCCATGCTGACATGAGTTAGACAAAATTTTTTGAGGCAGATTTTCTACAGCCTGATGCTTTTCCTATCACCCACTCTCACCTATTACCTCAACTACTATGACTGAACAGATAGGATGGTCATGGTTAGAACAGCTTTTAATTAATGCTCTGCTTAATCGTGCCTGACCTAGGGCTAAACAGCAATATACACAGTGTTGTGTAGGCTTTATACCCCAACTAATCAAATCCATTCTCGTTTTTCCTTTTTCCTAGTTAAAGGAACATTCTGGTAATTCTCCATAACTTTCAGTATCAAGTTATACCAAACTCTAATCTTTGGTAAATCTATTCAATTCCTCTGTTTGTTTCTTTTATGATTTCCTAGAGTTCAGTTTGTCAATCTTTTCCATGCCTCCTGTCTTCGCTTATCCTCTCTGGAAGTGTCCAAGCCTGATTCCATTTCAACAGTTTTATAAACTTTGACAATATCATTTACTTTTGTTTGTTCTCAGATCTGTTTCATTGTTTTATTTCCTTTCCATGTTATTTTAAGGGCGAGAAACATCATCTCTATCTTGGTGGACAAAATTGCTTCTGGGGGAAGAACGTCATAAAAGACCTGAGGGACTTTATACTAAATTGTTCCAAACAATACTTATGCATAAACGACAGCGACAACAGCAACAGCAATAATATCGAGTAACATTCGTCTGATTTTTATGATTATTTTTCTATTTTTATTTATTTATTTATTTATTTATTTATTTATTCCAATTGACTTGAATTAACTGTGACAGTCTATGTTATATTCTTTGGAAATTGGCAATGGAAATGTAGGTGGAATTGGTGGTGGTTGTGGTGATGGAATTGGCGGTAGAATTGGTGATGGGTGTAGTGGAACTGGTGATGCTGCTTCCAGGAAATAAATGAAGTTACATCTTGAAAAGTATTGGTGTGTGAGTGTATGTGTGTGTGCGCGCACACGTGTGTATGAGACAGATAGAGAGAAATACATACACACACAAATATACACAAAAATGAAAACACTCACACACACACACACATATATATATATACACACATTCTTTTATTTGTTTCAGTCTTTTGTCTGCAGCCATGCTAGAGCACTGCCTTTAGTCGAACGAATCGACTCCAGGACTCACTGTTTGTAAGCCTAGTACTTATTCTATCGGGCTCTTTTTGCTGAACTGCTAAGTTATGGGGATGCAGACACACTAACAACGGTTCTCAAGTGATTGTGGGGGGAGAAACACAGACACACATACATATACATATACATATA
>NC_069007.1:10933486-10936791 GCF_001194135.2 Octopus bimaculoides
GTGGTTAGAGCTGGTTGGAGTTATTGTGATGGTAATGGTTGGTGTGGTGGTGGTGGTGATGGTTGTGGTACTCAAGGTGGTGATGGTAATGGAGGTGGTGGTGATAATAAGTTCTGTAATAATTGTCTTGAGTTATTTGGAGGAAGAGTGGTAGTTGTGTGGTGGTTGTGTCTAGTGTGATTATTGTGATATGATGGTAGTGTGTGTATTCTATAACCATTTATTTCTCTATTCTTCCAAGCCATTCTTCTTTAATACCTCTGTTCTTCCACGTCTCTATTCCTCCATGCCTCTATTCTTCCATGTCTCTGTTCTTCCATATCTCTATTCTTCCATGTTTTTGTTCTTCTATGCCCCTATTCTTCCATGCCTCTGTTGTTCCATACCTCTATTACTCCATGTCTCTATTCTTCCATGTCCCTATTCCTTAATGCCACTTGTCTTCAATACCTCTATTCTCCCATGCTCCTATTCTTCCATGTCTCTATTCTTCCAGCTTTCTATTCTTTCAGCCTCTGTTCTTCCATGCCCCTATTCTTCCATGCTCATGTTCTTTCATGTTTCTGTTCTTCCATGTCTCTATTCTTCCATGCCCCTATTCTTCCATGCCTCTGTTCTTCCACGCCTCTATTACTCCATGTCTTTATTCCTTCATGTCACCTGTCTTCAATACCTCTATTCTTCTATGCCCCTATTCTTCCATGTCTCTGTTCTTCCATGTTCCTGTTCTTCAATACGTCTATTCTCCTATGTGTCTATTCTTCCATGCCTCTATCACTCATGATTTTCATGCTGTAAGGAGGCAGTTGAGTAAGCAGAGGGATTTGTATAGTCACGACAAGGATATGGCTACCTCTCCAGAGTGCACTGGGTGCTTGTTTGTACCATCAGCACTGGAGAGGGGCTGGTGTTATGTCTTCCACAAGACTAAAGGGTCCTCACAACCTCTCACATTACAGAGGGTACTGCATGTGTTGTTGTTTTTTTTTTGTGGCACCAACACTAGAGAGGTTGCCATATCTTTGTCACGACTAAACAGATCCCTCTGCTTGCTCAACCACCTCCTTACAGCATGAGAATTATGAATGATAGAGAGGTATGTCTTCCTGGGTTTCCCTCTTTCGCAAGTTCTAACAACAGACACACACACATTGTGAATGTGTGTCTCACTCCTTATATGTATATGAGGGAATTTAGTATCTATTTCTGACAGGTTGAAAAACCCTGTAGAGTCACACAGTTTGATGACATTGATGGAGGTAGATGTGGTGGTGGTGATGGGCATTGATAGTGCTGCAGCAGACATAGGACCTTGCAGAGCTCTGTGGTTAGTTTGTTCTTGTCAGACTATATAACCCATGCCAGAATGGAACAGGGGACGTTAAATGATGATGACGATGATGCCGATGTCTGTGTATATATTTAAATATATTTATATTTACATACATGCGCACACATATTTGTGTGTGTGAGTGCATGTATGAATACATGTGTTATAATTCTGTGTGTGTATGCTATATATGTGTGTATGTAGGCTATATATATGTACGTCACCTTACTTACCAGCGTCGCCTTACTGGCACTTGTGCCGGCGGCATGTGAAAAAACATTCGAGCAAGGTCGTTGCCAGTGCCACTGGACTGGCTCCTGTGCAGGTGGCATGTAAAAAACACCACTTGAGCGTGGCTGTTGCCAGTACTGCTTGACTGGCCCTCATGCCGGTGGCATGTAAAAGCACTCACTACACTCATGAAGTGGTTGGCATTAGGAAGGGCATCCAGCTGTAGAAACTCTGCCAGAAAGGTGACGAGTTGGCAGAAATGTTAGCATGCCGGGAAAAATGCTTAACAGTATTTCATCTGCCGTTCGTTCTGAGTTCTAATTCTGCCGAGGTCGACTTTGCCTTTCATCCTTTCAGGGTCGTAAATTAAGTATCAGTTGCACACTGGGGTCGATGTAATCGACTTAATCCCTTTGTCTGTCCTTGTTTGTCCCCTCTATGTTTAGCCCCTTGTGGGCAATAAAGAAATAAGAAACTCTGCCAGATCAGATTGGGGCCTGGTCCAGCCATCAGGTTTGCCAGTCCTCAGTCAAATTGTCCAACCCATGACAGCATGGAAAGCAGACGTTAAACGATGATGATGATGATGATGATGATGATGATGATGATGATGATGTGTGTGTGTATGTACAGTTGAGTTAATTATACAATATATGTGCATATAACTGTGTATATTTCAATCTGTTACCCCTACCCCTTCCCCATCACCACCATTGCCAGAAGCATCGTCTGCTTGCTCAGGGTCAGCCTAGGGCTAAGCAACAATAACCACTGCAACAACAGTAACAACACCATCAATAGCCACTAACACACTCACCACTCTCTTCTGCGACATCAATGACCACCAATACCAGTCACACTCATCGCCATGACCACCATCACATCAGTACTGCCACTCCCATCACTGTAAACAGCAGCGGCAGCACACCCATTACCACCACCACTACCACCACCCACCATCACCATCACCATCACTACCAACACGGCCTCCTCCAACACTACCACCACCACCACTACCACCACCACCACCACCACAATCTCATCCATCACCACCACAACCACCATCACCACAACCACCACTACCACCAGGACTTCCTCTATCACCACCACCACGACCTCCTCCATCACCACCGCCGCTATCACAGTTAGAAACAGCAGCCAAATCTCCCTCAAATTACATACTACTGCCTTAAAAACAGTAAAAAATATAGAACAATTTGAATGCATGTGTGTGTGTGTAGGTGTATATATATATATGTATGTATATATGTGTATGCATATATACATATATATATACATATATATATGTATATATATATGTGTGTATATATATATACATATATATATATATGTATATATAAGTATATATGTACATATATATATATATATATACACATACATACGTATATGCATCAATATATATACACCTACACACACACACTCACACACACACCCACACACTCACACACACACATATAAACTAAATCGAGTGGTCAAGGTTTGAATCTTTGACCATAAGTCTATTTATACATCAGTGACAAGGGAGGGCTAAACAACAGCATTAATCATCACTACCATCACATCTCCACTACCACCACCACCACCACCACCACCACCACCACCACTACTACTATAAAAGGCCCTCACAACCATCATCACATTCATTAACACCATTGCCAGAGTGACCACTATTACAACTAGTAACCACTATCTCTACTCCATTGTACAATGTTTTCACCACCAC
>NC_069007.1:10936823-10941429 GCF_001194135.2 Octopus bimaculoides
CACCACCACCACCATAAAAGGTCCCCAGCACCACCGCCACAACAATACCAACATCATGACCACAACAGCCTCCACAACCCCCACCAGTCACAACCATTAGCTCCCCCCCTCCATCTCCAGTACCATCGCCATCGCTGTCACCACTACTGCGATCAGAACCATTATCCCCTTCCCCCTTCTATCCCTCCCACTGCCCCACACCTGTACGTCATTCCACGTCACCCAGTTTATAGATGAAATGTCGAAGTGTCGCAGTAGAATTCTTTGGCTCCAGAAATCAATAAATGGCACAGATTTCAGTCGGAAAGTTTTTTTTTTTTTTCCACATGATGCTGTAGTGTCGTCAAAGCAATCAACCAATCAGGTGGTGCGTTGCTCTTCGAACAGGTGAGACAACAGATGTAGTACTAATAGGAAGAGCAGCAGCAGTAGCAGCAGCAGCATCAACAGACAGAACAACAGCAACAACTACAACATTAACAACAATAAAAAGAACAAACAATGACAACAACAGTGACAACAACATCATTTCCTGGTCCCTTATAGCCCTTTATTTTTCATGTCTGCTTTTGCTAAGCTGGCATGGGTTAGACATGACTGACTGAGGCACTTTTCCTGCAGTTGGATGCTCTTTCTGTCATCAACCCTCCTTACTCGTTATCCAAGTAAGGGATCTCTTTTTCCTTGGCCTTCACACGTTGAAGCCACTGTGGTAGGGGACATACTGCAAATGGGGATGTAAGCATGCCATCAGTATCACCCAAATGGTATCAAGGCAAAGAAGGGTTGTAAACACAAACGAATACAATGTGTGTGTATGTATGTGTGTGTGTGTGTGTATGTATATATGTGTGTGTGTATGTATATATGTGTGTGTGTGTGTATATATATATATGTATATATATATATAAAAACAAATAGTAAATGAGTATATGCATATATACGTACAGGTATGTGCATACCGACATCCACCTGTATGTATAGGTGCATATCTGGGTACAAGACATTGCAAACAAAACGTAGACAAGAAAACACACAAGCCACATAGAGAACATTCTCCTTCATCAGCTACCCCCGTTTTAACACCAGCGTTTCGAAATATATATATATATATATATGTATGTATGTATACGTATCTTTTATTTTTTATCTTTTACTTGTTTCATTCATTTTGTTGCAGCCATGCTGGAGCACCACCTTCAAAGGTTCTTTAATTGAATAAATTGACCCTAGTACTCTTTTTTTAAGCTTGGTACTTATTCTATCAGTCCCTTTTGCTGAACTGCTAGGTTATGGGGACATAAACACACCAACACTAGTTGTCAAATAATGATGGGGGAAAAAAGACACACACATACATAACACACACACACACACACACACACATTTCTTTTATTCTTTTACTTGTTTCAGTCATTTGACTGCGGCCATGCTGGAGCACCACCTTTCGTCAAGCCCTCAGTCAAACCAACCATCCAACCCATGCCAGCATGGAAAGTGGATATTAAACGACGACAACGACGATGATGATTATATGATGGGCTTCTTTCAGTTTCCATATACCAGATCCACTCACAAGGCTTTTGGTTGGCCTGAGGCTAGAGCAGAAGACACTTGACGAAGGTGCCGTGTAGTGGGATGGAACCCGGAACCATATGGTTGGGAAGCAAGCTCACACATGCAATAAAGTGACTGAATACTTGATGAAGCGAAGTGTGTAAAGTGAGTCTGTTTGATTAGTTTACAGAGTTAATCTGGTTTAGATCCTTGCAATCATGTTCACACTGTTTGCTGGTAATTGTGAACAGGATTGGCAATGACAGGAATTGGATTTACCTTGTAAACCCATAACATACACACAACACACACACACAACACACACTCATATATACTTCTAACACACATACTATCACACACACACGTTTATATACACACACACATATATGAACACACACACATATATGAACACACACACATCTATATATATATATATCCCCAAACACATACATACTTGCACATAGATATATATATATATATACACACACACACTCACAGACACACTCACTTGTATATACTTCAACAAACATACCATCACACATACACGTTTATACATACACACAAATATATGGACATATATATATGTGTGTGTATACATATTATATATATATATTCTTTTACTTGTTTCAGTCATTTGACTGTGGCCATGCTGGAGCACTGCCTTTAGTTGAACAAATTGAACCCAGGACTTATTCTTTGTAAGCCTAGTACTTATTCTATTGGTCTCTTTTGCCAAACCGCTAGGTTACGGGGACGTAATCACACCAACATCAGTTGTCAAGCGATGCAAGGGGGGGGGGCAAACACAGACACACAAACATACATACACACACACACGCATATATATATACGACGGGCTTCTTTCAGTTTCCATCAACCAAATCCATTCACAAGGCTTTGGTCGACCCGAGGCTATAATAGAAGACACTTGTCCTAGATGCCACGCAGTGGGACTCAACCAGGAACCATGTGGTTGGTAAGCAAGCTTCTTACCCCAGAGCTACTCCTGCACCTATATATGTATATATATGTTCATATATATGTGTGTGTGTATATATAAACGTGTGTGTGTGATGATATGTGAAGATATATATATATGCATGTATATATCCATACACTCACACATACATGTACAAACATATATATCTACACACACACACACACACACACTCATGTATACTTCAACACATGTACCATCACACATAGACGTTTATTTATACACACACATGTATGAATACATATATATATGTATGTGTGTATATATATCCACAGTGGAGGTGCAATGGCCCAGTGGTTAGGGCAGCAGACACGAGGTAGGAGGATCGCAGTTTCGATTCCCAGACCAGGCGCTGTGTGTGTTTATTGAGAGAAAACACCTAAAGCTCCACTAGGCTCCGACAGGGGGTGGGGGTGGCGGCCTCTGTTGTACTCTTTCGCCCCTAACTTTCTCTCACTCTTTCTTCCTGTTTCTTGAGTGATGGACTGGTGTCCCATCCAGCTGGGGGGAACACATATGCCATAGAAACTGGGAAACCGGGCCTGGCTAGGCTTGAAAAGGGTGCATAAATAATAAAAAATATATATCCACACACACATATATAAATGGATTTTTTGCAAATAACTTGCAGATGGAAGTACTACAAGTCTAATGCTACACATACCGAATGCTAGCAAGTTTATGGGATCATCCGGAGAGAACGCATACCATTTCAGGACCTTCCTCTTGATAGCATCATTGCACACTGGTTCCCCTCGCTGAAATGAGACCCTGCTTGCTAGATCAACTGTTTATTAGGCTTCACTCAGTATTTTTCTAGCCATTGCTCATTGTCTCTTTTTTAACCAGATCAAGTGGCTTGCCTTCTCCACTGTTGTCTAGATATCACTCATGGTTGTATTTGCTTTACGATGAGGTAGGCCTAGCTATAACAATAATCGCCTCACATTGTGTCCATCAAATCCTCTATGTCTGACTTTGATTGGAAACTGCTCCACTTTCCAGCCTGTGTCTTCACATTCCTTGAGGAAGTTTTCATAACAGTTGATCTTTTGAATCTGTGCAGCATCCATGTTATCTTTATGAGGAACCATTAACTCAATTAGATTTACTGCTTTCTTTCACACCATATGATAATATCCAGTTTCTTTGTAACTAGAATGGGAAAGAATCCTTGGCATCCTGGTAAATCTGCAGCCTACACTCAATAGTTATTCCACTTATCATAGCACACAGGACGCTTCTTCTTCTTATCATATGGGAAGCACACAAGAAGCTTCTTCTTCTTCAAACAGATCTGCTGTCCTGAAAGCATGAAGTAAATGAAATCTCTGGTTGGTTTCTTTAGTGGCTTTTTTCCACTTTTGATGAAAGCAATTTGGTTCTTTATAGCATTAAAGATTACCTTATGGACCAGATTGTGTCTCCATGTATATCTATTTAATGTTAGTAAACAGTTGTAAAGAATGTATTTCAGTGTTCTCACTTTTCTGCATCTGCATTTATCATTCTCTGACACATTCTATCTTACTATCTCATCGTCATTGTTTAACATCTGTTTTCCATGCTGGCATGGGTTGGATGATTTCACTGGCGACCAGCAAGCCAGGAGGCTGCACCAAGCTCCAATCTGATCTGGCAGTGTTTTTACAGCCGGATGCCCCTCCTAATGCCAACCACTCTGAGAGTGTAGGGGGTGCTTTTTACGTACTACCGATACAGGAACCAGTCAGGCAGCACTGGCATCGGCCACATTCAGATGGTGCTTTTTACACATGCTACTGGCACAAGAGCCAATCAGAGTGGGGGGCTGGCATTGACCATGTTCGGATGGTGCTTTTTACATGCCACCGGCACGAGGAGCCAGTCAGACGGTACTGGCAATGACCTACGTAAGCATGGTGCTTATTGCGTGCCACCAGCATTGGAGTCTGTCAGGCAGCACTGGCATCAGCCACAACTACAAATTTTCATTTGATTGTGAATTGATTTTGATTGTACTTGACTCAATATATATATATATATATATATATATATATATATATATATATA
>NC_069007.1:10941642-10943739 GCF_001194135.2 Octopus bimaculoides
AATATAGACTGCTCTATTTCTTAGAGTGTGCTTCTTCCCTGGATTTATGTGTTTCTAAAAACAATATGTATATATATATATATATATATATATATGTATTTGGCGTTAGGAAGGGCATCCAGCTGTAGAAACTCTGCCAAATCAGATTGGAACCTGGTTTAGCCATCTGGTTCACCAGTCCTCAGTCAAATCGTCCAACCCATGTTAACTTGGAAAGCGGACGTTAAACGATGATGATGATGATGATGTATGTATGTATGTATGTATGTATGTATGTGTATATGTGTGTGTATGTATGTATGTGTGTGTGTATATATATCTACTATATATTTGTGAAAAGAGCAGACATTGTCTCACAAGCAGTTGTGCAGGCAAAAGTGGAAGTAATTGTGCTCAGATTGAGCTGAAAATTTGCACACCTACGTTAAAAGTGGTGGCGAGTTTGCGTGGCAACTTTGAGTTTGCTCAAATGAAAGGCATGGCCTCTAGGGCAAAATTCCTCATCTTTAAAATGTGACCCAAGTAGACCCGAATGAAATTGGGTTATAATACTAGTATATATATATATTGGGTTGTCCGGAAAGTTTGTGTTGATTTATAGTAGCTTACCTTTCAACTTATTTGCCATGAAACCACTTCAGTTCTGGGAAGAGGGCATTTTCAAGTTAAAGGAAAGATGGAGAAGTATTGTGCAACAAAATGGTTCATATTTGGTTGATTAAAAATGTAATGGCAAGCATTTATTGGGCTTTTTCTTTCCTTTATTAATTGGCATGAACTTTCCAGACAACCCAATATTTTCCGCAATGTATAGTATTAAATATCCATCATGGTTGGTCTTACCAATTCGTTTCGCGTAAAAAATACATTGCAATTTTTCATGTGGAACCGATTGGTAAGACCAGCCATGATGGATAATTAATACTATACATTTCAGATAATATATCCTCTCTACCGACAAATATACGAGTGCATCTTTTTCCCTGATTTACGGTCTCTTAGACAATTCGCATAAGTATATATATACCCATACATGTACACTCATACATGCACAAACGCACACATACACACATGCACATGTATGTGTATATATATACATACACACACACACATTCATGCATATACATATATGGAAGACAATTTTATGTCTGTCAAATCTGTTTGAATTTGACAGGTGTATCAACACAAAACTCTGAACACTTGAGTCACTAATGTAGCTTGTTGACTATTCTTTCCATTCTTTTACTTGTTTCAGTCATTTGGCTGTGGCCATGCTGGAGCATCACCTTTTTAGTCAAACAAATTGACCCCAGGACTTGTTCTTCGTAAGCCTAGTACTTATTCTATTGCTAACTTTTGCTGAACCGCTAAGTTACCGGGGATGTAAACACATCAACATCAGTTGTCAAGCTATGGTGGAGGGGGGGGGGGCAAACATATACATATACACATCCACACATATATATACATATATACACAAAATTTACAAGGTTACAGCTGAGACAGTAGTTATGGAGCCATTGTAGATTTCCGATATAGCAGATATATAATCATTAAAGAGGACAGCAATTATACATATATATACATATGTATACAAAGTATGGGGGTTTAGTTCACAGATCTAAACAATTAGGTAGGCTAGGTAAGTGCTGTAACAGATTACTGGGACTCCAAAGTTATAGCCGAGATGGTAGTTATGGAGCCATTGCAGATTTCTGATGCAGCGGATATATAATTGTTTAAACAGGATGTCAAACATTAATGCAAAGCAAACATCTCACCTAAGGACTCATGCTCTGGTTTCTATAACTTCGGAAAGTTGAACTATGAACTTTTATGCTTCTTTTTCTTTCTCTCTTTCTTTCTCCTTATTCTTTTACTCCCTGCCTCTATGTTATCATCTTATTGATATATACCATTTTCATTTTCCATATTTTTTTTTCCTTATTTGTCTCTGATGATGGAATATCCCATACTCAGGGATATCCCAGAAACAGCTGTAAGCCTTTGAATTTCTTCCGATTATAATATTGTATATGACTTGAGATGTCTGCTTTGCCTTAATGTTTGATGTCCTGTTTAACAATTTTATATATA
>NC_069007.1:10944870-10950514 GCF_001194135.2 Octopus bimaculoides
TATATATGTATGTATATATATATATATATATGTGTGTGTGTGTGTATGTATATATGTATATATACATACATATATATATTGTGTATATATATATATATATATATATATATATATACACACAATATATATATGTATGTATATATACATATATACATATATACATATATACATATATACATATATATATATATATATATATATATATATTATAGATATATACAGAGAGAGAGAGAGAGATGGAGGGATGATTGGATGGATGGATGGATAAATAGATAGGTAGAGAGAGAGAGAGAGAGAGAGAGAGAGAGAGAGAGAGAGATAGAGAGTGTGGTGGTGTCTCTTTGGTTGTATGTCACCGAATAAAGAAGGGAGTGAAGAGGAGGCTGTGAGTAGGGAACAAAGCGAAGGTTGCAAGTGAGGTGGTGCGTAAGACGAAGGTGGGGTGCGTTCAGACCTTTTGTTCTTAAATGAAAAGAAGGAATCTAGCATAAGAGAGAGAAAGATAGAAGGAGAAGATGGCTGTGTTGAAGTCAAGGAAAAAGGCACCAGAAAGGAAATCGGGTGTGAGATTAAGTATCAGCACAACCATTATGTAGTTAGGGACTAATAAGGCAACAAATGAGAATATAATGCAACCTCTTGGTTCAATGCATCCCTTTCATTCTCTCTCTGTCTGTCTGTCTCTCTTTCTCTCACTCATTACAACAATGTTCTTTATTTCAATATATTTGCTTGATGCAACCATCATTATTTAAACTACCTTGGTATAGCCATCCTCCTTAAGTACATAATTGCACTGAGCCTGAAAGATTGCTTCGAGATACAAAGCGTGTTATATAAATCTGCCAATTTATTGTATCGCTAAAGCATGAAACTATTAATGTGTGTGTGTGTGTGTAGAGTTTGCAGATGAGAACCAGAGATTCTCCATATATAGAAGACATTCAGTGGTTTTCAAAAGATTCAAACTTAGACTCTGATCTTTTTACAGGGGATCATTGCACAAGGTAAAGGAAGGCTAGAAGAGGGATCAAGTTGAGTGGGTATAGAGGCTATTATGCATATAAACAAATTGGACACATCAAATATATAAAATATATGTAACATTATATATGTATTATATTGTATTTCATACACAAACTAATATTTTCAATATATTTAATGTTTGATGTATCTAATTTGTTTATACACATAATTGCCTCTCTCTCTCTGTATATACATACATACATACATACATATATACATACACACACACACACACACACACACACACACACACATATATATATATATATATATATATATATATATATACACACACACATATACATACATATAATTGAAAACAAAGAAGAGAGTGGAGATTTATTCACATCCAAAACTTTTTTATTAAAATGCTTTCTACACCATATATAATGTGATCTAGCATATGTTTCTACTGCAGCAACTGCACACTGCTTTGTATGCAATTATGCATCCTAGCTGCTGCAAATTCATCAAGGGTCCATCACTTACAACATTTTCAAAGTGAACTAATTCAAGCAAGCTTCCTGTGTTGGTATTCAGTTGAAGGTGATAGTGTTATTCATGAAATCAAATTGATTTCTGGTCTTATAATCACCTCTACTGATATTACAGTTGAATCATGGTTTTAAAAATGTTTATTTATATTACAATTAATTGTAGCAGTTTTGTTTACATTTTACTGTACAGAGTACATTATTTAATTCAGAGGCATTTCACTTATTTTAGCAATGGTGGGGGGACAAACACAGACACACACACATATGTACATACATATATGCATGTATGTATGTATGTATGTATGCATGTGTATATATATATATATATATATATATATATATATATATATATATATATGATGGGTTTCTTTCAGTTTCTGCCTACCAAATCCACTCACAAGGCTTTGGTTTGGCTTGAGGCCAAAATAGATGACACTTGCCCAAGGTGCCACACAGTGGGACTGAACCAGGGAACCATTTGGTTGTGATGCAAGCTTCTTACCACACAACCACGCCTGCACCTATGTCAGTATAAAGAATATCTCTCATAGGTGTGTAGATTTGTTTAAATTTTTGAATGACCAACAGTGAAACAGTTTGTATATTAGCAGATATATCAGTGTAGGCGTGTAAATTAGGCAGGTAGAATCAAAGACAAATTGCAAATGTTTCCTCATTCAGATAAATGGTTATATACCATTGACTATCCAGAAGAACTCATTCAGTAGGCTAGTGTCAGCAATTAAATACAAACACTACTTAGATTTGAAACAAATTTGTGTAAATGTGTGCAAAAACTTTATCTTCTAAGCCATAACATTAGATATGCAGATAATTTCTCAACAACTGATCGTGTTTATACAATAAAGGGTGGCCTCAGTATGTTATACAACACATATAAGAACATTTTTATATACCCAGGCCTATTCCCCATTTTTTAGGAGGGTGTAGCCACAACAAGGCACACACCAGGTATTTCATTCATTTCCTAACTCAAAGAGGCGAGCCCTGTCCTATGCTTGGGTCAAGGCATACAATGCAACTCCTGAAAATAGAATTGAATTGAAAAAACTTTAGTTGATAATGCATATCCATCTCCAAATATCAGTGGATGTACAAATATCATATTTTATTGATAGTTGGACATACATTTATAAGAAGGAGTGATATCAGCATGTTATATCTTTTAACATGTGACAAAATTAGATTGAAAAGAATGGAGCTGAATTGGACTTAAACAACAATAACAGCAACATTAACAAAAGTCTCAAACAACTTCATCATGAAGATTTATAGAATTTTGCAAAGATTGATGAATTGCAGAGTTATGTTGTTCCAAACTGAATGGAAAGAATAAAGAACAAGGTATGGGGAAATCTAATCTAAAAAGAAAATGTTAAAAATCTATCAAGTTTGAGTGTAAAACTGAACTGAAAATGTATTAGGATTAAAACCCAAAGCATATTGGGGAGAAGCAAACCTCTCAACCAGATAGACATACCAAACATCTAAACCACACACACACACACACACACACACACAAGACAAGGTAAATTTGACTTACAGCTGTTTCCAATAATCATATAGGTTTGTTTGTTCATTGATTGGTTTACTCAATTTGTCCATTGATTGATTGAGAAAAAGTGAACGACCTGAAGAATGAATGCTATCCTCATCAGAGTTCTGGTATTCTGATTGGAAACTAAGCAGAACAATGATAAATGGATGATACAGGCGTGAGAAAGGGGAGCAAAATGGGGCAACAAGTGTAAGGTGAGCGAAAATGGGTTAAAGACAGAAATGGGGAAATTGAAAGGATGAGCTGGAGAAGAAGAAGATAAGGAAAGAGAAAGAAAGAATGAAAAGGAGAAGGCAAAGAAGAGAAAGAATAGAAGGAAGGCATGAGATAGAAGAATGAAGACAGGAAGGGATATGAGAAAGCCAGAAATCAAAGAGGGGACAGTAATGAAAAGACTAGTGGTCTTAGTGTGTGTAATTGGATAATCACACTCAGAAATTCAGAAATGTTTACTTTGTCTTCAGGTCAAATAATATTTGCAGAGTGTATTGAACTTTGATTTTGACCATTTATTCCCATGGTCAGCTTAAGTTTTTAATTCTGGGTTTTATTACCACTCTCTCACATTGGGAATGATGTTTGTTACAGAAAATGAAGGGTAAATGGAATGAAAAAAAAAATCAGCCGTAACTATATGATGGGAAGTGGACAAAGCCCTAGCAAAAGTGAATAGTAGATAGAGGGAAAATATTAGGTCCAAGATAAAAGATAATAATAATAATAATAACAATAATAATAATAATAATAATGTTTTGTTCGACATCCTTAAACAAACCTTATTCAGGGACCTTTTGAGCGGGATGGGCTACTCGACCTGAAGAAAATTCTAACTGGACCCCACCTGCGAGGTCATACGGTGTTTATCTTGATATGAGATCACCATGTCGCGCACATATAGTTGTGATGCATGTGCCTGGTGTACCCTTATCAGACGGGTAGTCGTGATGGGTATACTGGGCTTCGTATATTTTACCCCAGTGTCACTTTGATGGCATGCACTGCTCTCTCACTCAATAATAATAATAATAATAATAATAATATAATACAGTAACCATAAGAGCACCACAGCACATACCCAAGGCGCACAGAGCTGCGCTCGGTAGTGAAGTGAAAGCACGTTATAAAAATAAAACTACTGAATAATAATAATAATAATAATAATAATAACAATAGAAGATAAGACAGACAGAGAAAAAGATGGCTATGGATGACTAAAAGTGTTTTATGTATGTCTTCTCATGCATATACTTGTCACATTTTACTGCTTCTCCTGCATTTCTGTTCCTTTTGTGCATCAAGTATTTCCTGTTCAATATTTCCTGTTCCTGGATGCTAATGCATACTCTTCAAAATGTATGTATGTATGTATGCACCTTTATATAGGCACTCTTATGCACATTTAGTTGGATATAAAAATTAGCATTTGATACTGCTTCCATTGCTAATAATTAATATATATACATCTATATCATCATCGTCGTTTAACGTCCGCTTTCCATGTAATTAATGCCAAATAAAGGCTATTATTCTAAAATAAGGCTAAGGCTAACATTGGGACATACACTAGGTTAGGAGACTTAATACTAAAGGCAAACTTCAATTTATTATAAATTTCATGTTGATTGGGACAGCTTCTTAAATAATTCCTAGTTAACACAATTTATAATATCTCTATTATTTCTGTCAGTATGAATGTTTCTCTCTTTCTCTCTCTCTCTCTTTTTTTTTATCTCTTTCTGTCTGTCAGTCCGAAGAAGAAGGGAGAGGAGGAGAAGGAATTGAGAGAAAATGATAGCTAAGGGGAGAAGAAATGTAATGTGGAGCTAATCAGAGTAAAAAAAGATGTGAAATCTTAATGGTCAATAAATCTAATGACTATTGACTGAAATGAAATGTGTATTTGTGTAAATGTGTGTGTGTATTTGTGTGTGTGTGTTGTGTGTGTGTGTGTGTGTGAGAGAGAGAGAGAGAGAGAGAGAGAGAGAGAGAGAGAGAGAGAGAGAGAGAGAGAGAGAGAGAGAGAGAGAGAGAGAGAGAGAGAGAATATCCTGAAGTAAAAGAAACCACCATTTTGGAAATGATTCATAAATTCTTTATACAGACTGTTCTCACAGACTTTTTTGTCAATCTCCAGTATGTTATTTGGTATCTTTTGGTTTGGCATTTCTTCTTCTTCACCACCACCACTGCCGTCATCGTCATCATCATTTCATCATCATCATCATCATCATCATCATCATCAGCTAATGTCTGCTTTCCATTCTGGCTTGGAAAGGGAACCAGTGAGGTGCAGCACTGTGTCAAGCTCCCCGTTGTTATCTTTGGCATATCATCATCATTATGAGGCTGTGGCCTTTGTGGCTAATAAAGACAGGATTACGATTATGAGAGTGGTGGGAAGGCAGAATTGTAAGAATGCTGGACAAAATGCCTGGTAGTTTTTCTTCTGGTTATTTACATTGTGAATCATTCAGTGCATCCCCAGTCCTCTCCTTCTACCTGCCTGTTCTTTGGTGATTAAGTCATTACACCAGTGTTTCTC
>NC_069007.1:10951471-10959693 GCF_001194135.2 Octopus bimaculoides
TATTAATTTATCAATAAATTAGCAATTAATAATTTTTACCAAGCCCTTCGGTATGTAAACACCATTATCAGTGGAGAACTTATTTAAAAGTTCTTATACATTTATAAACATGATTAAGGGATCAGCAACAGTTGCTTCACCACATACCGAAGTTCAGAAATAGCAGCTAAAATGTTTCTCTCGTTGTTCGCATACCCAAGTTTACCTTCACATTTCATGTTTTCGTATTTCATAATCTATATTGTTTTCATATTTCCTGTGTATATATATATATATATATATATATGTGTGTGTGTGTGTGTGTGTGTGTGTATATATATATATATATATATATGATGGACTTCTTTCAGTTTCCATTTACCAAATCCACTCACAGGGCTTTGGTCGGCCTGAGGATATAGTAGAAGACACTTGCCCCAGGTGTCATGCAGTGGGACTGAACACACAGACACACATTTCATTTCAGTCAATAGTCATTACATTTATTGACCATTATATATATAAATCAAAAGTAAAAAACACAACAAACAGAAACCGTATATATAATTATATATATATATTTATGTATATATATGTGTGTATATATATATATATATATATATATATATGATATTTACCATGTGAACTACAATATGATGTAAAAATATGAGACAGAAAAGGCATATAATTTTTTTGTGCAGGGGTTCCTAGAGACATACAATTTATTTTAAGGGTTAAGGAAGGGTAAAAAGGCTGAGAAACCCTGCATCATACAATGCTCTTAAAGAAATTGGTCCAAGCAGTTTGTATGGTAAAGGCTACAAAGAAATGAGATAAGAATATTTCATTGGATGTGCCATGCTATGTGCCACTGGATGTGCCATGTTACTGTGCACGAATGACAAAGTATAAATGAACTGAGAGACAAGTTAAGTATAAAAGGAATTGGTTATAGTGTGCAAGAAAGAAAACTGCACTAGTATGGGCAGCTGCAAGGTGACCCCAACATTGCTGGTTTTACAAATAACACCCATTACACTCTGTAAAGTGGTTGGTGTTAGGAAGGATATTCTACTGTAGAAATCAGGCCAAAACTGAGACATGGAGCAAGATGTGGATCTGTGACTGTAGCATCCTCTCAAACCATCCAACCCATGTTAGCATAGAAAGTCAGGCATATGTATAAATATATTTTGAAGAATTGGAAAATTCCACCTATTCCTAACTGACTTGATATCTTTCCAGCCTTATCAGTTAAGGTTGGAGGAGGATGACTCTTTTACCTTTTTACTTTTTATTTTTTAATATTTGAGTTTTTGTTTTCTGTTTTTCATTTTCCATTGTCTACTTTCTTTGTTTATATGCTGCTTTCCCAGTTTTATTGATTTTCTTCTGTTATCAATTTTTTTTAGTTCACTATGATATGTGGTTTGCACCTGAAAAATATGTTTGAATATTTCTCAACATATGAAAGTATTAGTAGCACTTTAATGCATGTATTGTGACCTTTAAA
This sequence comes from Octopus bimaculoides, assembly GCF_001194135.2. Taxonomy (NCBI): domain Eukaryota; kingdom Metazoa; phylum Mollusca; class Cephalopoda; order Octopoda; family Octopodidae; genus Octopus; species Octopus bimaculoides. Next base: position 10,952,964 of record NC_069007.1, read on the forward strand.
TAGAAAAAAGTTATCTCTCACCAGATGGAATACTTTTTTTGTTGAATTTTCTATAACAAATCAGTACATTTATATATATATATATATACATATGGAACATATGGTATAATTATAAACAGGGCAAATTTTAACCATTTCTCTGCAGACTGAAAAAAATGATGAACAACCAGTTGATTTTCAAACCTTATGGAGGTTCTCATCAGAGGCATCCACATTATTCTGACAGTCTTCAGAGAAACAACTAGCCAAACTGTTTATATACTCAACAAATGCAGCAGTTATTCTATGAAGGAGCCCCTAATTTGCATACCGAAAGTGTTTAACACTCTATAAATACAGCAAAGGGGTATCATGATCACCACTTTCTGGTCATTTACAGCTGCTGCCAGCATGCATGTATATAACTTATGTGCATTGACAGCAACAACGGAGCCATTCAGCTCTTACTGCTAACAGTTTAGATGTTCTAACACCTTCAGTCATATTTAATGACAATTATTGTCTCCCCTTTTTGGTGAAACTCTGCTAACTAGCTGCCTCATTTAATTATATAAATAGCTAAAATTTGCCCTGTTTATAACTATACCATATTTTACATATTTATTATATCATATTTTGATGGTGTGTGGACTTAGATCACCGTTGACAGGCCACTGGTATTTATAGAGTGCTAAACACCTTCAGTATGCAAATTAGGGACGCCTTCATAGAGTAACTGCTGTATTTGTTGAGTATATAAACAATTTGGCTGCTTGTTTCTCTAGAGACTGTCAGATAAATGAACAGTGGTGGTGGAGGGAAAAGATCCAAGACATGTACACACACACATGACATGCTTCTTTCAGTTTCTGTCTACCAAAAACATTCACAAGACTTTGGTTGACACTGGGCTATATCAGAAGACACTTGCCCAAGGTACCAGGACTGAACCTGGAACCATGTGACTGGCAAACAAACTTCTTACCCCAGAGTCATATCTTAATAATTCTAAAACTCTAGAGATCTTTTTGTGTACCTGAAATAATATATTTTATCTTAATTTTTTTGCATATTCATTTTCATACTTACCTTCGGCAGAGCAGTACAAATCTTTGTGATATTTGGACCTCTATTTATTAAAGAAAACGATTAAACATAATTTTTGTTTGTTATTTCTTGATGAAAAATTACATGGCTTCTATGACATCAACACACATACAGAATACACATACATATAGTGAATGTCATGGCGTGTCAATCAATGCAAACACATGTCCGCTATCTGTGACATATAAACACATGTAGTCTTCACACTCTCAACGTAAAAAAAAAAAAACGAGTTTTTGATATACACTATATTTCAATCATTTAGAAATATTTTTAACTGAATGTGATTTCAAAAATGTAAGTTGTTTGTACAGTAAGTATTTATATTTTAGCTTTCTTTAACAGACAATATTTTAATGTTTTTTTAAAATCATTTGCAAGTGAATGGCAATCTTTTACTTTGATTCTCAGAACTGTCATCCAGAGTTTGTCAATTTCCGTAAAAACTTTTCATTTACTCTTGTTTTAAAGTGAAAAATGTATGCACATATATATGAAATGGACGTATGTGTTTGAAAGAGAGAGAGAGAGAGGAAGAGAAAAGAGAGAGAGAGAAAGAGAAAAGAGAGAGAGAGAGAGAGAGAGAGGAAGAGAAAAGAGAGAGAGAGAGAGGAAGAGAAAAGAGAGAGAGAGAGAGAGGAAGAGAAAAGAGAGAGAGAGAGGAAGAGAACAGAGAGAGAGAGGAAGAGAACAGAGAGAGAGAGTGAGAGTGAGTAAAGGTGTGTGCTGCATACATCTTTTTTGTATGTACGTGTGCATGTGAGAGAGAGAGAGAGTGAGTGAATGTATAAGTGGCACTCTTTCTCTCTCTCTCTCTCTCTCTCACACACATGCACACACACACACACACACGCGTTCATTTCATATACACGTTCATACATCTTTCACTTTCTCCTCTCTTTCACTTTAAAACAAAAGTAAATAAATAAAAAATTTTTTACGGAAATTAACAAAGAAAGCCAGCTGAGCTGGATGACAGTTCTGAGAGTCAAAGCGAAAGATCGCCCCAAGGAAATACCATAACAAATCTTTTTCGAGTGCATTCAACATATCTCACCACCAAAAATTTGGCTGCTATTTCTAGCTCACTCTGCAACCATGTAGCAGCTATATGCGATAAAGGACCCAAAATACCTGTTAGGTGGTAGCAGAGCATGCAAGAAATAGCGGCCAAATCTTTTCTGTTCTGGGGAAAGGAGCCATTTACGAGTGATTTTGATGTCACATTCATTGAAAGCATGCGAAATAACCTGGAACCTCCCCCACCCCATGAAACAAAACTCCGTTGCTGGGAAACTCAGACTTTCAAGGTGACCCAATAGGTCATGGGCAGTCTAGTATATGTATATATATATATATATATATATATATATATATATATATATATATATATGTATGTATGTATATTGGATTAGATTGCTTATGTGCAGTCCACTGCATGATGATGAAGAAGATCTCAGCACGTCCTCTCTACCAACCATGCTCTGATGTGGAAGTTGATTACATTGACCCCAGAGCTGAACTGGTACCTATTTGATCAACCCTGAAAGGATTAAAGCAAATGTGACCTTGGCAGAATTTGAACTCAGAACATAAGGACAGATGAAATAATATGTGTGTGTGTTGAAGCATTTATGATGAATTTATCTCTCTTTTCTTGTTTTGTCTTACTTTCAGTTACAACAAAAAGAATGGAAGCCATTTAGCCAATTCTCATACTCCCACCAATATTCCTTTGTGTTGTTCATTCATACAAGATCCACCTGCTTTCTATTTCTCTTACTACCACCCTTATCGCTTGGCCCCTTTTGGTTCATCTCAAAACTTATAACTAGGAAGCAACATTGGACCTATTGTGCACGGTACACTCTCATCCTCTCCTCCTGTACTGCCTGTCATCACCCTGTCATGATTACATTGAATATATCTCATAATATTGTCTACCATTATCACTTATTTGCCCCAACACTCATTCTTCCTATCGCTCATTCCCACTATCACTCATTCCCCTATCGCTCATACCCACTATCACTCATTCCCCTCTCGCTCATACCCACTATCACTCATTCCCCCTATCTATCATTCTCCTTATCACTCATTCTCCTATCACTCGTTCCCCCACATTCATTCCCCCATCACTCATCCCCCTATTGCTCATTCCCACTATCACTCATTTCCCCTATTGCTCATTCTCCCTATCATTCATTTCCCCTATCGCTCATCCCCCTATCACTCATTCCCCCTATCGATCATTCTCCTTATCACTCATTCCCCCTATCGTTCATTTCCCCTATTACTCATTCCCCCTATCACATATTTCCCCTATCACTCGTTCCCCCACATTCATTCCCCCATTACTCATCCCCCTATTACTCATTCCCCTATCACTCATTCCCCCTATCTATCATTCCCCTATCACTCGTTCCCCCACATTCATTCCCACTATCACTCATTTCCCCTATTGCTCATTCTCCCTATCACTCATTTCCCCTATCGCTCATCGCCCTATCACTCATTCCCCCTATCGTTCATTTCCCCTATCACTCGTTCCCCCACATTCATTCCCCCATCACTCATCCCCCATTACTCATTCCCCTATCACTCATTTACCCTATTGCTCATTCTACCTATCACTCAATTCCCCTATCACTCACTCTCTCTATCACTCATTACCACTATCACTCATTCCTCCATATCACACATCCCCCTAACACTGATTCACCTATCACATTCACCCCTCCCATTACTATCATTCACATCTTTATTTTTTTCATTCCTCTTTCACTCATTCTTCTCATTTTGTAAAGAAGTTGGTGAGTGATCACAGAGTCAATGCTGTGAGAATCCATTAGTCTTACTCAGGATATGGCTGCATCTGTAGTGCTGGTGCCATGATAAAAGAAGCCAGCCCAGTCAGTAAAGTGGATGGTGTTGGAAAGGCATCAAACTGTAGAAAGCAACCCCAAAATGAAACACAAGCATGATGTGGTCTCTGATCCACCTCTTGTCTTGTAACAGCATTCACCCAGGAAGAGTTAAGCCAGCCCCTATTGAGTTCACTGCATCACGGGTCAAGGCAGTCCATGCACATCTGCTGGGGGCCAATTCTGAAGCATTTTGAAGCCATTCTCAGTTCCAACGATTAACGCCAAGGACTCAAGGGTCAGAAACGAGTTCCATATCTGCTTTGAGTGTTATGAGCCACGTCTTCAGCTGACCACTTCTCTGCTTACGTTAAGCTGGGGGAGGACCTGGTGCTATCGCCTTCTGGATGAGTTCATCATGGGGGACAAACCAAACCAAATAACTGCTGTCTCCTCATCTGAAGAGTTCCCAGAAGAGGTGAGAGATCTATGAACTCCTATAAACTCACAACTCTGATCCACCTAGATAAACATATATTTGCATATATAGTTATAGTTAAGCAGCACCCTGAATATTTACTGACCCCGCTGTAGTCATAAATCCAACCCATGCTAGCATGAAAAGTAGAGGTAAAAGTATGATGATAATAATGATGGTATATACATACATACATACCAGTAATTATTGGGCCCTGGAATGCCTAAATACCAATCTTATCAAAACCAGAAAGGAGAAAGCTAATTCGAAGACTGCAGATCCAATCCATCAATGGAACTGTAAAAATCTGCAAAACTTTCCAGAAGTTTATCATTTATGTATATATGAGCATGTCTAGACATACATAAAACAAAACATACAAATCTGCACATATACATACATACAAAAGTATTCTGTTGTTGATGTAGAAATTCTAATGAAGAATCCTTGGATCTAGGTTAGAAACCAGCTTTCTCTATTGGCAAGAAATCTTGAAATAAAACTGAACAATGACATACATAAATACAAAAATATCCTGTTGTTGGTGTTGAAATTCTAATGAAGGAAACTTGGATCTAGGTTAGAAACCGACTCTCTGTATTGGCAATAAATTTTGAAATAAAACTGAATAAAGGTATACATGCATACATATCTTGTCTATAGTTGGGTCCCAACACAAGCATAGACATGACAATTGACACTTTTTTGCAAATTGAGTTAAATCAATTTTCAGCTTTTCAAATTATCTCTGGAGTCAGAGACACAAACCCTGCATTGATAAATCCCTTCCTGCCAGAATGATTTCAGATATAACTGAAAGATTTTTATATGTGCATATGACTCTGTGTGTGTGTGTGTGATGCATGTATGTGTATGTATGCATATGTGCATGTGCATGCATATATATATATGTAAATGCATATATATATATACATATAGATACATACATACATACATATATATATATATATATATATATATATATATATATATATATATATATATATATATACATATACATACTTTAAATGTCCTATAATGTACACAGCCTTGGTTTTTTTATGTCAAAGGGAAAAGTAAATCCTTATATATATATACATATATATATATATTTTATATATATATAAATGCATATATATATATATATATATATATATATGAATACATATATATATATACATATATATATATAAATAAATGCATATATATGTGTGTGTGTGTGCATATGTATATATATATATATAAATGCATATACATACATATATATCATATATATATATATATGTATATGTATGTATGTATGTATGTATGTATGTATGTATGTATGTATGTATATGAGTATGTGTGTGTGTGTGTTTGTGTGCTTATGCATTTATGTGTTTAAGGTACATATAAGAATAAGAAAATTTCATTTGATGAAATTGAGTTTCTGATATCATTCAAAGCTGAAGATCAGATGCGTCTTTGATTACCTATTTTCATTTCTCATATGATTAAGTAAACAAATATATTTATACATACTTACATACATATATGAGTGTTCATGTGTGTGAGTGTGCGTGTATACGTGTGCAAGCATGTGTGTATATGTATATATATATATGCATATGTATATATATATATATATATATATATATATATATATATATATATATATATATATATATATATATATATATATATATATATATATATACACATATATATATAGAGAGAGAGATAGAGAGAGAGGGAGAGAGAGAGGGAGAGAGAGACTGATAGACATACAGATGCATAATCATATTGGTAAGTAAGAACATATTGAGAGAAATTGTTATATTGTTAGGTAAGCTTGGTAGGTATGTTTGTATATATATATATATGCATGTATATATGTCTGTATGTATATGTCTATATGTATGTATGTTTGTGTGTATGTAGGTATATAGTGAGTGAGGGTTAGATAAATAAATGCATGCACGTAAAGATTTTCAGTGTGTCTAAGTTGATGTTTAATTGTACATATATAGACACGCACACACGTGTGTGTGCGTGTGTGTGTATGAGATGTCTTCATTTTATGAGATTCTTTTTGTTTTCATTATCAAAGCATCTCTTCGACAATGACTACAATACCAGAAATATTTCTGCCTCTGTGTGTGTGTGTGTGTGTATGTATATAAGTATGTGTGCATGTGCATGTATGTGTATGTTTGTGTATATGTATATGTGCATATATATGTGTGTATATATATATCTACTTATGCATATATATATATATATATATATATATATATATATATATATATATATATATATATAT
>NC_069007.1:10959994-10961824 GCF_001194135.2 Octopus bimaculoides
ATATATATATATGAGAGAGAGAGAAAGAGAGAGAGATAGAGAGAGAGAGAAATGTGTATGTATGTATGTATGTATGTGTGTATAAATATATCTTTTACAGAATCAATTACCACAACAAGAACCATTTATGGCTCCAAGACATTTCATTTCACTCTAAGAATTCCAAGATTCTTCAGCCTTGCCAGAATGAAAGTAGCAATATTGTTTGAACATTGAAGATGTTGTGTCAACAGTTCGCTACGGCCTTATATTAAGTTCTTGAAATTGGACATCATCATCATCATCATCATGATAATAACAACATCAACAACAACAACAACAACAATAATATATGTCAGAAACCAATATCTCAATAAAGACGTATACCTTTGTGGATCTTTTATTAACAAGGCTGTTGTGTCTCTTGTAGTTGTTGGTGTTGCTGTTTAGTCTCACATCAACCTTGATTTAGTGAATCTTTGATGTAAATATGCTCTATATTTTACCGTATCTTCTCTTCTTTCTGTATCACAGACATGTGCGCATGCACACACGCACACACACATTATTTTGTGTGTATATGTCAGCATGTGTGTGTATGTGTATATAAATCTGGATTCCTAAATTACACAAGGTACCATATAAAATTAGGTTTATTGCAGGTGCTAAGAAATGTACTCACAAACAACAAACTTTATCGATTTATGAAGCTTTAACTTGTTAAGGTTATCTCTAACCTTAACAAGTGATCTGAAGTGCTTTTATAACAGGGTTGCTGTTGTTTGTTCCTTCTCATGCCATGCCTGGCTCATAAGGGCTGGCTTCCCGGTTTTCATTGGCATATAGGTTCCCCACCGGTCCATCGTAGGTGAGCTGCTAGATGCAGGAGGAAAGAGTGAGAGAAAGTTGTGGCAAAAGAGTCAGCAGAAGTTCACCATTACCTTCTGCTGGAACCACATGGAGCTTAGCTGTTTCATTCATAAACTCACACATCGCCTGGTCTGATATTCAAACCCGTGGTCCCTCGACTGTGAGTTCACTTTATAACAGAGTAGAACATAATATTAGCTTATAAAAATGTTTAATATACTTTATTATTATATTATCATTACATAACAAAATACTGCATTCCTGCAAGTCATTAATATGATACTTCAAATGTGGTTAGGTCATACTTTATGAGATACTGTGAATGAATCTTTAGCAATAATCCTTTTTTGGAGCATAAGGCTTAGCAAAGAATTTTTAAACAAGCTTAAGGAGGAAAAAAATATTAGAGCCATGAGGGTATATGATTTTCCTACATTGTGTACTACTAATCTGGATTAGAAAAGAGTGGAAGAAGGTATATTTAGTATAATTGATATTATATTTAACTAGCAGAGATACCCGGCATTGCTCGGGAATAAAATGGCATAGCTTGTATATATATATATATATATACTCTTTTACTTGTTTCAGTCATTTGACTGTGGCCATGCTGGAGCACCGCCTTTAGTCGAGCAAATCGACCCCAGGACTTATTCTTTGTAAGCCTAGTACTTATTCTATCAGTCTCTTTTGCCGAACCGCTAAGTTACAGGGACATAAACACACCAGCATCGGTTGTCAAGCGATGTTGGGGGGACAAACATAGATACACAAACACAGACACACAAACACAGACACACAAACGCAGACACACAAACACAGACACAAACACAGACACACAAACACAGACATATATATACATATACATATATACGACAGGCTTCTTTCAGTTTCCGTCTACCAAATCCACTCACAAGGCTTTGGTTGGCCCGAGGCTATAGTAGAAGACACTTGCCCAAGGTGCCATGCAGTGGGACTGAA
>NC_069007.1:10961854-10966218 GCF_001194135.2 Octopus bimaculoides
TATATATATATATATATATATATATATATTACAGTTATGTTGAAACAGGTGATACAGGAAAGTGCAACATTGACAACAAAACATTTGCGAAGTAAATGATGGTCTAATTCGACTAAGTGACATGCAATATGTCTGTTTGGAGGATTCCAGGCCCTAACCTGTCATGGAAATTGGGGGGAGGGGGGTATGTGATTTTTGAACACACCGAGAAGCTGTCAGTCTATGTACCCTCCTTTGCAGCAGTTGGTGCTGTGTCTAACATGACCCACCATCTAAAGTTTTGACACTTCCTTTGGGTTTGTTGTCCTACATCACTGACAAAGTAAATTTGGAGGAAGCATAGTTGTTCATTTGTGGGTAACAGGGAAGCAATGAGCTGATAGACTTGCCCTTGAACTGTGAATGTTGATGTAAATCCATGTTCAACTATCTCCATAAATGCACCAAACGATTTCAATTGAAATGCAGAGTTGTATTGTCTGATATTGCTCAGAAAATCCTTTGACTGAACAATATCAGAAGGTCTATAAGAAATTGAGGAGGAGCTGGTAGTGCTGGCAATCTTACTTTACTGCCTGAGCAGCACATGCCATTAGTTTCATTTGGAAATTTGGAGAAAGTTTCATTTGGATGTTTAGTTTGAAATAAACTTTTAAGTAACTATGTTTATATAATACAACCATTTTAAAGAACATATTGCTCTCCATTGATTGATGCTAATGGCTCACCTTTCACTGTTTATTTTTGCCTATTTTAGGTTTATAAATTAAAGATGGAAAAAAAAGGGTGCATTGGAGCAACTTTATGGCCAATTTCAAAGCTGAATGCAAAGCAGGGAAAATGCTTATCATATTGTCCAAGACCACTTTTGAAATGAATCCACATAAAACAACATGGGAGGTTGCAACTAAACCTTGGCTATCAAACAATTTTTCTACATCTCCATCTTAAAAGCTATATATTAGTGACAGCAGCAGCATTATTACTGAGAGATTATAGGTATCACTACTTAAACATGGATGCTCTGTTAGAACAAATTATATTGCAGCAGACACCATAATAGAAATTCTTATATCGGCTTTTGGTGCAAAATGCACTCTCAGTATTAATACTGCCTCTGTTGCTAATATATGTTTTTTAACAAGCTCACTGGCTAATCACCACATCAGTGACTACTCTGGCATTGTTATTTTATATATCAATGGTGGGGAGATAAAATGCTGCTATCTCTAGCAGTCAAGTATCCATCATCAGGGCTTGTCCAAGGAATTTTTTGAAGGGAGGGCGCAAGGTCAGAAGGAATACAATTCCAGGAGAAAAGGGCATAATAATATTATTTAGAAGGGTAGACTTCTTTTCTTGAGGGAGGGCACATGCCTCTCAGAGCCCATCCTCTGGGTCTGCCCCTGGTCATTAAAACTAAAGAAGGTTGAAAGTACATGATATGGTGGTTGCAGCATTGGAGGTGGCAGAGGTCTTTCCGTTGGTGATATAAACAAGAGTGCATTTGCACCAAAAGCCAACATGAGTTGTTTCTCTCATGGTATCAACTGCCGTACAGTTTGTTCTAATAGAATATCCATGTTTAAGTGGGGATAAATATTACCATCTTAATAAAAAGTCATAAAAAACCTCAACAAGGGGTGCTGCATGAACAGACTTCAGTATTATGAAGTCTGTTCTATTTCTTGAAGGCATTAGGATAGAAGATAAAACTTGGATTCAATACAACTGCCAGTATTCCCTGCAGTAGATGGACAAAGACGAAATACCAAAGAGAAATACCCAAGTACTTTCCCCAAGCTGAACCACAATCAAAAGAGGGTGATGGTCTCCGTTTGGTGATTGATATGTAATGTCATCTATAACTAGATTCTATTGCTTAGTGAAACCACTATAACAGAGAAATATTGCCAAGATGGCAAAAAACATGTTTAAGAAAGAACAAGAAAGGTTAGATTGAGAATTGATCAAAAGACCAATTCTTTTTTATGACCATTTGTCTTGTAAATGACTCTTTAGAAATTAAACAGCCTGGCATAAGAAACTCTCTCCTACCCAGCTTACTTCCTACATCTCACTCCAGTTGGTTATTACATTTTCAAGTCTCTCAATAGGTTCTGACTAGTATAAGAATATCTTTAATGACCAAACCATAACTTAAAAACAGCTGTGAAAAATGCATTGCTTTCACGTCTGTAGACAACCATGTTACTGAAATAAATAGCTTTATTTCTTGCTGGTAAAAATAGGAATGAATTTCAATGAATATTATTTCAAATAATAAAATTTATTCTAAGCATGTGTGTGTGTGTGTGTGTGTGTGTGTGTGTTTGTGTGTGTGGGGGGGTAGTTGAAAGTTAAAAAGCACAATTATTTTTGCCCCAATCTGTATATTGTGTATATACACTTATTGATTGTGAGTCTGTTTTTGTGTGTTGTGTGTATCTGTGTGTATGTACAATATATATGTGTGAGTATATACGCAAATACATTCGGTATGTGAATGGATTATTAATAATGAAATACGGACACTTAATTAAAGAATATTTAAATCTAAGTGTGTATATATGTGTGTGTTATGTACACACATGCAATATTATCTGGAAGTATTACTAATGAATTAAAGACACTTAATTAAAACATACTTGTTTGTATACACACACACACACACACACACACACACACACATGCAACTCTATATTTTGGAGGCACAAATGGGAGAAAAAGTTGTCAGTGAAAATAGCTAAGTTTATTTATTTGAAGCTGGTGATTCATATTGTTGCTTACTCAGAGTGTCTTGTCAGGTGTGATCACATTTAATAAAATAAAATCTCAAAAGCAATGACATGAATCATATTTGCTTGGAATATATATATTTGGTCCAGCATGGCCACAGCCTTAAGGCTGAAACGTAAAATAAAAGAATATATATATGCTAGCAGTATAGCCCGGCGCTGCTCGGGATTAAGCTAGGATTATTAAGTGATCAAGTGCTTTATTTCAAACCAAAATAAGTAACATGGATATCAGATTTGAGCAAAATCCGTTGAAATTGGTTTGGCTCAAAATGGTTTGCTGGCAATTTAATTGGGAAATCCCATAAGGAATCAGTTTATTGGTTATTTCCACTCATTGACTGTTTTTTTAAAAGTTGCATTAGAGATCTGCATAGGAAAAGGTTGATCTGAAGGTTTGCATTGGGGATCTGGATTGGAGTAACTTAAGAAAACTTACCAACAGCCTTGTTGTTTAGGGAGAGTCATTATGCCAATATAATACATATAAAAACATACACACACATATATATATATGTATATGTGTATGTATGTATGTGTTTGTGTGTGTGTGTGTGTGCGCGTATAGACACACACACACATGAGGGACAGCTGAAAAGTTCATAGGCTGATGAAGATACTCTCATGAAATGTGATAAAATGAGGTTTATTTTCCCACATTGTTCCCTTTACAGTCCACACACTTCTTCCATCGGTGTTGCAGTGCTTGGATCCCATTGGGGAAGAAGCTTTCATCAACAGCAGACATGATGTCATCATCACTGCAATACTGGTTCCCAGCCAGGAGTTTTTTCATTTTGAGGAACAGATGATTGTCAGAGAGGGCCAAATTAAGAGAATAGAGAGGATGATCAACCAGGTTAAAGCCACAGTCATGCACAACAGCCATTGAAACCAAGAACTCATGCATTGTCCTGATAAAACAAGCTCCCTTTCATCAATTTTCCTGAGCATTTTATCTTGATAGCCTTTTGTAACTGCCACAGAAATTTGGCATAGTACTCTCAATTGATGGTGTGGCCCTTTTGAAGATAATCAATAAATACAATGCTTTTTGCATCCCCCAAAACCGAAACCATCACCTTCTCTGCAGATGAAACGTCCTTGGCCTTCTTTGGAGCAGGTGAAGAGGGGTGTTGGATCCACTGCATGGTTGTCTACGTGTCTCTGACTCAAAGTGATGAACCTAACACGCGTTCTGAGTTGGGAAACATTCAAAGAAAACAGCTGGATCTGCCTCAAGCAATGTCAGATTTTTCTCTGATGTGCACCCACTGAGAAAAAACCCATTGTCATGACAAGTTCATTGTACAGAATATTCTCAACTCTCTCATGGGATAGGCTTGTTGCATTGGCTATTTGATTCATAATCAATCGCCTGTCCTCCATCGCCATGTGATCTGCTTCTCAGCCACACGGTTTTGAGGCTGTCGTAGAACCAAGCATGGCATGTTTATGTATATACATACATATCCACAGACACACACATATGTATGTATATGCCCCTTATGGGCAATAAAAAAACCACACATATGTATGTATATATTTATATATATATATATATAT
>NC_069007.1:10966403-10967657 GCF_001194135.2 Octopus bimaculoides
TGTGTGTGTGTGTGTGTGTGTGTGTGTGCGTATATTTATAATTGAACAGTTTTCCACAAGTCAGGAAAAAAAAACACACTCTAAAATAAAATTTTGGCAGTTATATTTTATGTAGTCAAGAAGTATATCTTTGGATATTAGTGAAAGCCCTAAAACCCTGCACAGAGGCAAGATGTTCAAGTAGGGTTAACAGCGAGTGCCAGTAAATGGCTGATGCAACACTGAGGCCATGGTTTATGAAGCAGAAGTGGTGTCCAACAATAACAGTAGCAGCAACATTGTAAGCACACACACATAGTAATATGTTGGAGTAATGGAAGGCTCCTTTAAAACTAGGCTAAATAACCACATGCTTCCTTTTAGGTTCCCTGAGAAGTATCATGTTATGACATTGTCCACTTATATTTGGTGATTAAAAGATGAGGGAATACTCTACAGAATTAACTGGAAGCTACTGTAACAATCTGTGTCATGCCTCAACAGAAGCAAATGGTGAAAATTTTGCTTGGCTGAGACTGCAATGATCCAAAAAAAAAAAATTCACATGATCTGGGTGTATTCTTAAGCTCAAAAAATGAAACTTTTAGTTGGTACCCTCATGACAGAAAATATGTTTTGAAAATGTGGCCTTCCCTATTTGCATACTAATGAACAAAAAACAACCACAAATTGATCCATTTCAGACATAGCTGGAATCATTCAAGAGAAGGTAACTGTCCTTCTCAGAATGGGTTTATTTTGGGTCAGGATTTTTTTTTTACTATCAGACTGATGAGAAGTGTGTTTTTATCTCCATTTATAAAGAGGCTTCAATTTCTGGCCAGCAGATCTGATGAGTTATCTACAATGCTGAGTATAATAGTAGACATGAAACTTTCTGATTGGCTATAACCAAGGATATACTATTCAATTACATAATATATGTGTGTGCGTGTGTGTGAATATGTGTGTGTATGTATGTGTGTGTGTGTGTGTGTGTGTGTGTGTCTCATTGAGTGATAGTTGTAAATGAGTGTTACTGTAATTCATTTCCAATATTCTGTGGAAAGAGTGGTGGTAGGGGTGTAGGTTTGACTCAGTAAACTCCATTTAACCCATGGAACCATGAATAATTGGATAATAAAGATGATGATGATGTTGATATATATATATACAAAAAATATATGCAAATATATATTATGTGTAGATGTATGTGTATATATGTGTGTGTATGTATATATATATATATATATATATATACACACACACACACAC
>NC_069007.1:10967667-10975710 GCF_001194135.2 Octopus bimaculoides
ACACACACACACACACACATATATATATATATATATATAAATAGATAGATAGATCAATATATACACACACACTTATCATTAGACATGCACACATACATACATATGTGTACATGTTCAGTTAGGTTAGAAGCATGCACAGATACATTATAAGATGGATGGATAGACAAAGAGATTGTTAGATGGATGGACAGATCAATGGATTTGTTGTGATTACAAGGTGTAAAGAAGAGAATTATTGTGGTATCCTTTGTTACTGGCAAACTCCTTCCCTGCCCATCTCCGCTGAATAAATCTTACTCATACCATTTAAACCACATAAAATCTTTTCGTGTCCATTCTCTTTTGCAGAAGAAACTGTTATTATTCATGGCTGGAATATTCCTTGTGCTGTTTATTTGAATATTGTAGCAACTGAAGTCTCTAATTCATAAACAGAATCGTGGTAAGCACGACTATATTGTTAAGTGACTTGTTTTACAACTGCCTAGCTCTCGGTTTGACCCCACAATATGGTACTGTGAACAAGGGTCTTTTACTGTAACCTTCAGTATATTGGTTTCAAATTTTGGCACAAGGCCAGCAAGTTGAATACATTGACCTTAGTACTCAGCTGGTACTTATTTTATTGACCCTGAAAGGATGAAAGAAAAAGTTAACCTCAGCAGAATTTGAACTCAGAATGTGAAGCCAGATGAAATGCTGGTAAGCATTTTGCTTGGTGTGCTAATGGTTCTGCCAGTTCTACCAGCTCAGGATATCAAAGCCTTGTGAGAGAAATTTGGCAGATAGAAATCATGTGGAAATCCATTGGATGTATAAGTATGGTAAACCAGGACTATTTTATTTCATGTTACTCGCTTCAGTCACTTGACTGCAGCCATGCTGGAGCACTGCCTTGACAGGTTTTAGTTGAACAAATCGACATCAGGACTTATTTCTTAAGCCTAGTACCTATTTCATCAGCCCCTTTTGCCAAACCGCTAAGTTACAGGGATCTAAACACACTAGCACAAACAAATTGTCAAGCAGTGATGAGGGGACAAATACAGACACACATAGATATATACATATACATATATATATATCTATCCCCCAAAATGTCAGGCTTTGTACCTAGAGTAAGAAAAGAATACAGAAAGGTCAGAAGAGAACTAATCACAAGGTTGTATGGTTAGTTCCTTCAATTATGGTTTGAGTTGTTGCTTTTGTTATTGTTGCTGTCACCCCCCCCACACACACACAATATTCCAAATTAGTCTCGATCATGGTGGGTGGTGGGGGATGACAACAAAAATAACAAAATCAACAACTAGAACTCTAATCAAAAACACTCCATCATTTATTCAGACACAGTGTACCTAGGACTACATTATCCAGTGCATCCTTCCTTCTTTGAAGACATTAGGCTGTGATTTCATGCAGCTTTGGTTATGAAAGTATTTTTCTACTTCCCTAAAATTGTATTTTGTTGTTGCTGTAGTTAGTTTGGTGTAAGTTAACTGCAGTTAAACAGACACCTATTTCTGCTGATTTGTCTTTCTGTCACACTCTAGCCTTTCATCATACGACACAAGTTCCCCTCCTCAAATGCCCCTGAGATATCCCATAAAAAATATACATTCTGTACATTTTCCTTTTGACTTTTTCTACAACTCACCACATGGGGGGAAAAATCTCTTCAACAAAGTTTTTCATTATATAATATATATGCTTTTTTATTTATTTATGGATTAAGGCTACCATTGGTTTCATATGAAGAGAGAAATCCCTTGACAATTATCAAGCCAGCTACATGGAACACCAATGTTCATCTAGATCAGGGGGTCACCAAACTTTTTCCATGGTGTGCCAGATAACTGAGAGAATGACGTGCGCAGGCCGCTTAACCATTTTGTTCAATACAATACAGTGAATGCACAAAAAAATAAAGACAACCAACATATTTATTTACCAAAAAGTTATCAAAGAAGGCGACATTAGCAATAAGATAGTTATATCACACCCAGTGTACACAAACTAAGCAGCAAAAAAGGTTAGTGAGGTTTGTAAAACTGGTGTTTAGCTTTTAAGATGTCATCAATATTTGCTTTGGAATTGCTGCATCCAACCAAGAGAATTGCTTTCAAGAGTTCATCAGTCAACCTCGTTTCATGTGTTGATTTCATATACTTCAGACATAAGTTGTTTCACACACGGATGCCATATTAGACGCAAATGAACTCTCATTGTAGGTACTTACACAAATAATACGGTACAGCAGTGGGCTGAATGAACTGACCTTATGTGCTGGATCTGGTCCACAGGTCATAGTTTGGTGACTCCTGGTCTAGATGAACACCGATGTTCCATGTGGTAGGCTTGCTAATTGTTAAAGGATTTCTCTCTTAACATGAAACCAATGGTAGCCTTAACTAATAAATAAATATATACATATATATTATATATATACTCACACACACACACACACACACACACACACACACATATATATAGATAGATAGATAGATAGATAGATAGATATAGGTATATGTATATATACATATACATATATGTATGCATGTAGGTATGTTTGTATGTATGTTTATATTGAGCAGATAAACTAGCAGAATGTGTAGATATCGAGTGGAAATGTGTGCCAATTTGGAGAGTACTTATTCAGTGATGACAAGCAACTCAGATGGAGGCCATTCTGAAGAGACAATTCTTGACGACATCTATTTATTCTCAATGGAAATCAAGAAAGAGAGAAAAATCGAAGAAAACCTTCTCATTTGCTGAAAATGACAAAAACAATACATACACACCCAACCACATATATATACACACATACATATATTATAAACACGCACATGCACGCACACACACATTATTTGATTTTTTGAAAAATACTTGCAGTATTTGACAGGTGAAATTTATACACATTCATCAAAATTATTCATAATTTAAAAATAAATTCTCATCAGTGATAAAGAAAGAAAAAAAAATGTTTCTCTTAATGTAATTTGTCTTGTTTTTAATTATTTTATCTTAATTTTGTTTCACCTCAGTTTAATAATAAATTACTTGTTGGAAAACCTTTGCATAGGTAGTGAAAAAAATAGTTATGGTTTCTTATATAAATGATGATGATGAGGATGATGATGATGATGATGATGATGATGATGATGATGATGATGATGGTGGTGGTGGTGGTGGTGGTGTAGGTGTAGATGATGATACCCTGGCTTCCTTCAAATCTTCCCTGTTTCATTATCAAAATAGTACACTTTCAAAGACCAAATTTCATTCTTTCATCATTTGAGAAGGTATGTACAAGACTTTCCAGTTGCTTCTTAGTTTTGCATAAAGCTTTAAATCATCCACGAATAGAAGATGATTTACCTGACCATACCTTATCCCAAAATCATAAACTATTTTGGCTTTCCATAACATCAGAGTGAGTATCACCATGGCCAATACAAATAGTAATGGAGATAAGCCATCACCTTGGAATACACCATACCTGATGCTCACCTTCCCAAGTTTTTGTCTTCCGCTAAATCAAACCAGTTTTCATACTTTCAGTGGTCACTTTCTCCATATTTTCCCACCATCCCCAGACATGCTCATTGTTTTACTCATCCAAATGTGTGGTATCATGTCACATGTTTTTTTATAATACAACCATGCTACATTCAATTCTATCAATCTGCATCTGCAATTTCTTATTACCATTTTATTAACTGACATCCAGTTTTTATTTGTCATGCTTCACCTTCTGCACCTCCTTTCTGTTCCACTGAAAGTAAATTGTTACCTTCCAGATGATGATATAACTTTTCCACCAAGATATTGACCATAAGCTTCCATATAAATGGCAAACAGATTACAGGTTGAAAATTTAACACCAGTTTACCTTTTACAGGATCCTTAACCCTTTAGCATTTACACTAGCCATATCTGGCCAAAAATATTCTGCACATTTTAAGTTCACACAGGTCAGATCCTGCCTGTCACACCTCTACAATGTCATTTTAAAAACAAACAATTACGTCATTGAAATCCAGAAGCTACAAGATAATGCATGGTTAATTCCAAGCAATATAAATAAATATTACATTTGACAGAATTATCTGAATTAAGACACAGCAATATTCATCTGTTTGTTATCTAAGAACATGACCTTGGTACAAATATTCATCAAGGTGTGCTGGGATTCTGTCATGTAGCTGCATGAAATTCTTCAGTCAATGATCTTGTGCTCCATCTAGGCCTTTGGTATTTTTGCAACTTCAATCTCACCGAGTACAGATCAATTCTGACGTCCATTTGTTTTGGCACATTAGCAAGTTGCCTCTTCACCAGTGTTAACTACACTACATTTTTGTTATATCTCACTGGCCTGTCACAAAGTTCTCCCCAAAATACTTTACTTTGTTCCACATCAGGAATCACTTCCAGATGTTGTTCATCCTCTATTTTTCAAAAAGCCATCTTCTATTCAATTGACATAATCTGTTCTGTTCAAAATCTTTGCATCTAGAATCATTTTCTTCAATTTGGCCTTTATTTACCACCACCCTTTATAACAATTCTTCATGTTCTGTTTACTTTCCCCTCTCTTCTAGCCTCAACTGTCCATTCAATTTTCTGAGTAATGTTTCACTATTGAGCTTCTTTCTCGTTATCCTATTTAATTGCTCCAGTTCTTTCCATGTCTTTTCCAACTTCATTTGTATTCTCTTCCTCCAGTTTGGTTCTTTCTTTTCTTTAAATGTCTTCCACTTGTATCCCATTATGTCAGCTACAACAGTCATGGTGGATAAGATTAACCAGTTTGTTTCACTGAGGTTCTCTGTTTCAACCAGGTTTTAAATGCTGTTTACTTTATCTCTGCCTTTCTTTGCTTCTCAGGCACATAATAATTTTCTTCATTTTCTACCTCTTCATTATCTTTCCACTACTGTTGCTTCACACTCTTCCTGTTCATTTACTATTTTTCTCTGAATTTCTTCAATTTCTAATTCTGTAATCCAATCATTTACACAAATTACCCCTGCATGATCTTTCAGTCATTGAGCAGAATCTTCAAAGCGTCCCCCTTTTCATCCCATATCCACTTCATTCACGCCAAGTCATACTTCTTTCCTTTGGTTCACTTTTCAGCCAACATTCAATCACAGTCTTGTTTACCTCTTTTTCTCAATTTATTTTCCTCCCACTACACTTTAGACTTTGATCCTAATCCTGATCATTGGCTTGATGACAACCTGCCTGCCATGCATGACCCCTTCAGTGTTGACAGTTTCAACCTCATTAACGCAGTTATTATGATTATTTGAATTTGACATTTTCTCTTATTTTGAGGTAGAAAGGGTATGCAGTCACCAGTGCTTTTATCACGACACCATCACTAAGTGGATTGCCATTCAAGGCTCAAAAAGTTCACATCAACCCTTATATACACACAATTGGATGGCTGTTGACTCTCATGAGTTCCTCTGTCCTTTGACAAATTTAAGCGAAAACAGTTGGTAAGACTTTGTTGAAAGGCAACACCGATAAGATCTTCTGTTTCTGGTTTAAGGCCAGCTGTGCTGAGCCATTTCTGTGTCCTGTGATTATTATTATTATTATTGTTATTGTTATTAGTTTTTCTTCTTTCTTCAGTTTTGTTTCCATTTCTTAACAGAATGTTTTCCTGATATCTAAGACAAAGGAACTCACTATATACATTGACACTAATACTGCTTCTTTCCTATAAAGCTGATATCCAGTCCATGGCGCTAGGGCACCAAAGAATGTGTTGTTATTATTTAATGATGAGCACCTTTATGTAGAGTATGTAGACTGCTCCCAGGATCTGATCTTTTGGAGCTTTGGATGTTGATGTTATCAGGCAGTTTGTTGGTGATTTGTCCAGTCCTGTTTTCAGGAATCCCAGACCATTAATAATGATAGTTATTACTTGAGCAGCCATTGCCTACATCTAGTTAGTGGGTGTATTTCTCTCTAATGGCATTCCTTATTATTAGGCATTTCTTTTCCTTCTTTCTTTCTCAGTTTGTACGAATAGGTGTCCAGTCCTATTTCCACAAGTCCCAGACCATTGACAATGATGGGTATCACTTGAGCATCCATTGCCCACATCTAGTTTGTAGATGTATTTCTATATAATAGTGTGAAGGCACACGGCTCAGTGATTAGAACATCGGGCTCACAAGTATGAGGTAGTGAAAAGGCAACGAGCTGGCAGAAACGTTAGCAGGCCAGGCAAAATGCTTAGCGGTATTTCGTCTGTCTTTACTTTCTAAGTTCAAATTCCGCCAAGGTTGACTTTGCCTTTCATACTTTCAGGGTTGATAAACTAAGTACGAGTTGTATACTGGAGTCGATCTAATCGACTGGCCCCCCCTCCCCAAAAACTTTGGGCCTTGTTCCTAGAGTAGAAAAGATTATTTAAGGCGGCAAGCTTTGCAGAGACGTAAGCACACGGGGCGAAATGCTTAGGCACAAGGCCTGAAATTTTGGGGGAGGGGGACAATCGATTAGATTGACCCCAGTATTCAACCGATACTTAATTTATCAACCCCGAAGGGATGAAAACAAAGTCAACCTCGGCAGAATCTGAACTCAGGACATAAAGACAGAAGAAATACTGGTGAGCATTTCATCCAGCATCGTAATGTTCCTGCCAGCTCACTGCCTTTGCAAATTTACAGTTATACCAATAATAAGACTGGCTAACAAAATTTTTGTTGCGTTGATACCAACAACTGGTATTACCTAACTTGAGTGTGCTGAATTGAAATATGAAGTTAGTTTTTCTCTGTAAGCTCTAGAGTTTTTTTGCCATTAAAGTCTTTTTTTTTTCTTATATTTTCCAAATTTCGAATATTTCCTGAGATATGATGTAACCCATCTGATAATTTTCTAGCTATACTATCTTCAAACTAAGTGGAAAAGAACAAATATCTATGCATTGAGATTCTAACTTTGTTCATATATACAAGTTAGTTCACCATAATAAGAATTAGGTTACAATAACAATATTTCTTATTCCGATGCCGAGTAAAATAAATGATATTATGTGCCAGTTTTTTTCCATCTGCTTTTCAGTTGAAAATATATATTTTTCACAAATGATAGGTGTACATAGAGGAGAAACTGATTAGGATGGAAAATAAAACACAAATAGATCTTATTCAGGTAAGAATTTGCACTTGGAGCTCTTGCATTTGTGGACTTTCTCAGAGAAATCTCATTTAATGCTCCAGCAGTAGTCTGCATCGTGTTTTTGTCTCTTTGCCCTTGATAACGCTCTTCCATGGTGGTGAGGTCTTGGTGGAAGCAACCTCCCCACCCATACTGATTGTCTTCCTTATCTGCATTCCAATGGTGGAACTTTGTATCATTGTTAGAAACCAGCTCCTTCCTCAATGGAAGAATTTACATAATTAAAAATAGAAGAGCATACATACATAAATATGCGTGTGTGTATATATCATCATCATCATCATCATCATCATCATCATCGTTTAACGTCCGCTTTCCATGCTAGCATGGGTTGGACGATTTGACTGAGGACTGGTGAAACCGGATGGCAACACCAGGCTCCAATCTAATTTGGCAGAGTTTCTACAGCTGGATGCCCTTATATATATATATATATACATATATATGTTCACAAAAATATATACATGCGCGCGCGCGCGCGCGCGTGTGTGTGTGTATTTATAAGCACCCAAACATATATACGTGTTTATATGTGTGTGTGTGTATATATATATGCCTACAAAGATGTATACATGTGTGTATATATACATATATATATGTATATATATAGATATGCCCACAAACATATGTATATATACGTGTAAATATATATACATGTATATGCATATACAGACACATACACGTATCTATCTATATATATATGTACACAAACATACATGTATATATATTTATATATGTGTGTATGTGTGTGTATATATATATATATATATATATAAGAGAGAGAGAGAGAGAGAGAGAGAGAGAGAGAGAGAGAGAGAGAGAGAGAGA
>NC_069007.1:10975883-10984152 GCF_001194135.2 Octopus bimaculoides
ATACATACACACACACACATATATATATATATATATATATATATATATATATATATACACAACACTCATGTATATATATATACACAACATTCATGTATATATATATATAGACATATATACATACACACACATATATATATATATACACACAACATTCACGGATGTGTATATATATATATATATATATATATATATATATATATATATATATATATACATATATATATACATATATACACACACACACATATATGTAGGATGTATGCATAAACATAAATATATGCATCGAATTTCATTTTTTAATGAAAACAATCCTCCTTTGGATTCAAAATTTAATTATGATTTTAAATTTCTCTCACATTTAAAACACACAATGAAGCTTTATATATTAAATTACACCATACCACAGGTTTCTTGTCTCATAAATAAATAAATAAATAAATAAATAAATAAATATATATACAAATATTTACATATCTACATATATATATATACACATATCTACATATATATATATATATATATATATATATATGCATACACATATAAATACACACACAAATGCAGACACACACACACACACACACACACACACACACACACACACAGCACACACACACACAGACGTATGTATACATTAGAATGTTTTTTTTTCTTCGGAAACAAATAGCATCAACTTGAAGAAATTCAGTACAAAACAAAGTACCATGATCGTACTCTATTCTTTTCCCCCACTCTCTCTCCATATATCATCGTCATCATCATCATCATCATCATCATCATTTAACGTCTGCTTTCTACACTGGCATGGGTTGGCTAGTTTGGCACAGAACTGGCATGCTGCAGAGCTGTCTCGAATTTCCTATGTCTGTTGTGGTGTGGTTTCTATGGCTGGATGCCCATCCTAACTCCACTCAATTTTCAGAGTGTTATGAGAATTCTTCTTTTTTTTTGTGCTACTGACACTAGTGAGGTTGCCATGAAACTTGCAAGATATAAAAGAACAGAGGAAAAGGAAAAGGGAAACCTCCCAAGTGGAAGTATTTAGGAGGGCAAGGTGGGGGTGAGTGGCTTTATGCCAGACGTTGAAAGGCAAGAATACGATAAAGGGACAAACACAGTTGTCTTACAATAGAGGAGATATATGGCTGAAGGAGATATGAGGAAGGTTGTGATGGGGGTGCTAGAGGGCACTCTCAAGGGACAAGAAGGTGAGGATAAGAGGATAAGAGACAGTGGATGATGGAAGAGGGGATGAGAGGGTGTGGATGCTTTCATGGGAGTGAGGGGGACATACATTTATGTCGGGGGGATGGAGGTGTAATGTGTACATATAAACAGAAAGAGGCAGAGAGACAAAGAAAGAGAGTGATAGATATATGTATCCAAACCTACACACATCTTTTATCTTTTGCTTGTTTCAGTTATTTGACTGTGGCCATGCTGGGGCACAACCTTGATGAATTTTCAGTCAAATGGATCGATGGTACTACTTTTCTTTAAGCCTGGTACTTATTTTATCGATCTCTTTTGCCAATCCGCTGAGCTGCGGTGACATAAACACACCAACACCAGTTGTCAAGTAGTTGGGGACAAACACAGGCATAAAGACACACACATATGCATACACGCATGCACATATACACACAATGGGCTTCTTTCAATTTCCATCTACCAAATCCACTCACTAGGCTTTGGTCAGCCCAAGGCTATAGAAGTCACTTGCCCAAGAGCCACCCAGTAGGACTGAACCCAGAACCATGTGGTTGGGAAGCAAGTTTCTTACCTGACAACTACACCACATAATGGCATATATTTATTCCGAAGAATACATTTAGTACCAATTCATTTGAAAATGGAAAAAAATGAAGCTTTTTCTTAGTTCCTAAACTTGATAAAAATTTTTATTAATTTTTTCTTTTCTGGTAAGATAAATCTTGCTAAAACAGAACTTTGTGGAAATATGTCAGTTTAACACTAGTGCCACTGTTACCACTACTGTCATCACCATCACTACCACCACCACCACCACCACCACCACTACCACTATTACTGATACTGCTGTCGCTGCTGCTACTACTACTACTGCTGCTGCTACTACTACTACTATTGCTGCTTCTGCTACTGCTACTACTAGTATTAGGCATGTCTTTAAGAAGCTATCATCATCATCATCAGTAGCAGCAGCATTTAACATTCACTTTTCCATGCTTGCATGGGTCAGACAGAATTTGTTGAGGCAGATTTTCTATGACTGGATGCCCTCCCGGTCACTAACCCTCACCTGTTTTTCAGCAAGGAAATATTTCCCGTAGACCAAACATGTTTTCATGGAAAATTGGAAATGAAGAACATCCTCTGTCTGATGATGATGATGATGATGCTTGTTTACAAGTATCACATCATGTCAAGACAATGAGACAGTAACACAGACATACGCAAGCACACACACGTGCATATATATATATGTGTATATATATATATAGACGTCACTAAAGTGAAATCTTAGTAAGTTGACAAGGGAGACAAAGCTGCCTACGGTTGCAGATGCAGCCATATCATGTGATTTCAAATTTTGATGCAGAGCATCTTAATTTGCCTTTAGTGACATCTATGAATTTGCCTTTAGGTTTTTAAATTGCTAATAAGCTACCCACATTATTTATAGTTTACACACACACACACATATATATATAATAAGAAGAAAAAATGGAGAAACTAGTCTATAGACATCAATTTATTGGAGCATTTTCAATTCTGTACGATATCAAATTCCATTCTCCTATAGCTGTTTCTATGCCCGATTAATTCCATTTGAGGAATTAAATTGAATAAATTAATTTAAATTTTCATATCGAATATCGTTAATCGGGTATTTCCTCAGGGGAAGAATTCAATGGAAAGGAGCTAGACACAATGTGTTGGTTGACCCTTAATAGAGCCAGATGTGTGTGCTTTAGCAACTAATGTATTTATATATGTGGTTATATACAACAATTTTCCTGTCTACCAGACCCACTCTCAAGGTCCTGGTTCTGCCCCTGGCTATAGTAGAAAACACTTGCTTAATGTGTCAAGTAGTGAGACTTGAACCAGGAACATGTGGTTGGAAAGCAAATTTCTTACCACATCTGCACCTGTATAGTTTTCTTTAAAAAAATAACTAAAAATAAAATGTCTGTGTGTCACATGCAAGAATGTAAAATTGTTTTTCTAAAAATTAACTATTTTCTAATTTTTTTTTTTTGAAAAATAATGTTTTTTCACTTTTAGAGAAAAAGCATTTTTTTTTTTACCTTTGTAGAAAAAAAAAACAAATTGTGTTGTGACACCAGAAAATAAAGTTTTTGGAAACCAAAAAATATTGACTGATTTTTTCATAGATAACATAAAGAAAAAAAACCTTATCCAAAAAGAAAACATTTTTATAGATAAAGCAACTTGGCCAGTTAGAAATAGGAACTAAATATTTCTTACACTGTACACAACTGTTTTAAAAAAAGAGGACATGTAGTTAGAGATATTTTATTTCTAAAAAGAATGTCTAAGGAATGGTCATGAGAGGAATGTCTTTGATTATATGTGTAATGAACTAGCATTGCTCCAGTACAGCCACAACATAGCCATAGCAAGGTCACAACGTGGCCAGATGTTTAGTCAGTTCACATCATAATCACAAAGTCCTTGGTTGAATCCCATTGCTTGGCACCTACTCAGGAGAACCCAGGCCTTGGGGTTAGATGGAAACTGTGAAGAAGCCTATTGGATGGATTGTACCTGTAATTCAAAAGGGCCTGCCTAGCACTACTGAGTCATACTGATTCTGCCAAAAAATTACTGAAATAGTCTGAGGAATACTCAGAGACTTTTTGAACGCCTTGTATAGGTATCAGTGACAATGTTGGTTATGACGACGGGGGTTCCAGTTGATCCAATCAATGGGACAGTCTGCTTGTGAAATTAATGTGCAAGTGGCTGAGCACTCCACAGACATGTGTACCCTTTAGGTAGTTCTCGGGGAGTTTCAGTGTGACACAGAGTGTGACGAGGCTGGCTCTTTGAAATACTGTTACAACAGAAACATGAAGGAAGTGTGAGAGAAAGTTGTGGCGAAAGAGTACAACAGGGTTCACCACCACTCCCTGCTGGAGCCCTGTGGAGTTTTTAGGTATTTTCACTCAATAAGCACTCACAGCGCCGGGTCTGGGAATCGAAACCGTAATCCTATGACTGTGAGTCTGCTGCCCTAACTACAGGGCCATTGCACCTCCACATATAAATGCATGTTATATGTGTAGTGTTACGACCTGGTGGCCATAACCCGAATCTACACAACCAACAATAATGAGGTGAACCCAAAACAACAACACACCATGAAGTTTTTTAAAATATTAACAATTTAGCGTCAGCATACACAAACAACCTACATACAAACAAATATATAGGAACAAATAAATTACTGCTACACTAGACGTGCAGTCAAAATATTTACAAAAGTAAAATATATACAGTTTAGAAATTTGGATTCAGAAATTTGGTTTCATAAATTTGGATTTGTAAATTTGGTTTCATTGGATTCATAAATTTGGTTTCATACATTTGGATTCCGAAATTTGGTTTTCGAAATTTGGATTCCGAAATTTGGTTTCATAAATTTGGCTTTCGAAATTTGAACCTAAACATAAATAAATCTAATGTCAGAACAACCGTTCAAACTAAAAGTTCATGACACAAAACGGCTGCCAGACTACATCAATAATTATAGTTAAAAAATAAATAGTCAAACAAATTATCTAGTTTGTTTTAAATTCACACAAGATTGCTTCATACAAGCATGCTGAGTAACCATTAGACAAAATTTACAGTTTAGTTGTCTAATACAAAAACTTGGCTAGATGAAAAATTAAATTCATATCCCCTCTAGCTATTTATACAAATTTTTCAACATTTATCTTAACAGAAAATAGCTAGCAAAATTACTACACAACCTGCCACAAATGCAGGGTTCAAAATTCACATAAATATTACAATAACATAACTAAAGAGATTTTTGGATTCACCCAGATGTAACACAGAAATGATTTAAATCTGACAAGCAAAAAGTTCTGGCGAATTCCTGGAGCATAGAATAAATCCATAAATGCCGATCACAAAGCACAAAGTGCATAAACTAAATAGGCAATCATAGCTTCCAGAATCCAATTGAACAACCTTGTCTCACAGAAAAAACTCAGAAAACTGAGTGTGCAATTATCTCTGCTTATAAAGGCTTGCCAAGGTCTAGCCAATTTGCTAGAGTTTCATAGTTTGGCTATTTACACCTAACTTCCCCCATTTTGACAATGGATCTCATCCTGACCTTACAGTGCAGCATGCAAAACTGTCTGTTTACCTGTTAAAATTTATAATGTAGTGTAGGTAACATTGCCCAATAATATTATTTTATAATATACTCATAAAACAGGCATAATTCTTAAGAAAACCTATATTTCCTTACAGTAGTTATTAAATTCAAATCTTAATTTTCATGGAATATTTATTAAATAAAACTGAAACATTCGCAGCATTGAGTTAAATCAGAGGTTCTCAAATTTTTAGGGTCACCGCTCCCCGCTCATGGCCACATAATGCTCTCAGAGCCCCCACCACTATTTTTATGTATAAATAGATATTTCATATTTTACTAATTTATATATACTATGAATCATTTGATATTTAATATTATATAATTTATATATAATAACTATAATAATATCATAAATTCATAGTGTCCCCCAATCCAATGCCTTCCTCTAATGCCTCCTTTTTCTCTACCACCCCCTCTCCCGCCTCCTCCTTAAACACCAGCACCCAGCTGGACCCTCTCAACGCCCACCAGGGATGGAGGGTGGTAGTGCTCACTTTGAGAACCTATAAGTTAAGTGAACAACTAGAATACCCACTGTTAGGGACAATGAGGATCCCTTTATTTTCTGGATCAGGGCTGACCTAGGGTAAACAACAAAACAACAATGGCAACAACAACCACAAATTAAAGGAGAAGATTTCATTTATTCAGTTTCATTTATAAAAATGCAACAATGTCAGAAAAATATGAAATATTTTGAACAAAATAGACACAGGTATGGCTGCATGGTAAGAATCTTGACTCCCAAGCACATGGTTCTGGGTTCAGTCCCACTGCATGGCACCTTGGGCAAGTGTCTTCTACTATAGCCTCGGGCTGATCAAAGCCTTGTGAGTGGATTGGGCAGATGAAAACTGAAAGAAGCCTGTTGCATATATATATATATATATATATATATATATATATATAGATAGATATATATGTATATATATCAGGTCATCCCATAAGTTCTGTCCAAATTTTAAATAAAGAAAACAAATGATCAAAAGCTATATTTAATTGAAATTCAATCATCAAAGTAGCATTAAGGTTGGTATTATTGAGTCAGGTAGGGTTTCTAAAGGTTGTATTATTGCAATTAGGTGGGTTTGGGTGGGGTTCAGCAGGATAGATCACTTAGGCACTGTGATACTAATAATCTGGTGTTAGAACTTAATATACACAGGCTGCAGAATGAAGTGCCGGTCAAGTACAGAGCAGTAAGAAGAAATTATAATGACAAAAAAATAAACCTATTGTGAACTTCATTAACTTACAGCTGTTTCTGCTACAAGATGCAAGGCACTCATTATTGAATACTTGTGTATGACTCTAAAGCTTCATTGGATCTTCAAAAATGAAATGCAATTTTATTTCAGAAAACATTTACGTTTACATATGTATGCAGAAAAGTATTATCGATGGAAAAGGCAGTTTTCCCAAATAAAGTTGCATTTCATGTTTGAAGTTCTAATGAGGCTATAGAGTGATACTCAAGCATTCAACTATGAATGCATTGCATTTTATAAAATAAACAGCTGTAAGCTGATGAGTTCTTACCATAATTGTTTATTCCTCTTTTGTTATCCCAATTATATATATATATATATATATATATATATAACAACTCACAATAATGACTTTCATTACCTTTATTCCTACCTCAGTTCATCTAATTGTATATATCTATCATTACTTTTCATAAAAAGCCTTTACTTTTTTTGATTTCCAAAGTGCATTTTCGCTTATTTTTCTGTTTACTTTCCCCTTACATTTCCACATGTAGTTTCTATTTTGTTTTTGTAACATATTTCTATTATATATATATATGTGTATATATATATATATATACATATATATATATTCGCCACGTTGGACCACTGAACTCAACACGTTTTTTCCATTCTCTCTGTTTATTTCCTCGTATTACTTTCTATTGAAGAGCATAGGCTCGAAACGTAAAAGTTTGACACTCATTTTCCTGAGTGTCAAGCTAACACACTTGCTTGTTGTTCATACACCTGTCTTCATCTTTGGTTTCTCTATAAATTTCAACTATATATATATGAGGAACCAATAAAGTAGAGACTAGAGCCCAGTAAAATTAATCCATAGAATAGAAAACAAGTAATGGCAACTAGAATCAGAGCTAAACAGAAAAGGTGTACACAGTGGAATAAATGATTTTTTTTTCCCATGAGACAGTAATAATTAATTTCACTTTTGTATATAAGAGAAGAATAAAAGGGTTTAGATTATAAGGAAAAAGCAGTAAAGATTAAACAAAACAAAAAAATGATAGGGTAAAAAATAAAAAAAATCTCAGTGAAACTAAGAAATTAATGAGTAAAGAAAAAAGAATTGTGACTAAATCCGTTGCATATTTCCCTGGTCAGTTTCACTGTATTCTGCAAGATTGGACAAAGAGCTATGAAACATTGACTGATTAACATGAAACTGTAGAAAGATAAAGCTCAGGATGGTGGAGGGAAAAGTTGAGGGAGAAACAAAACAGAAGTGGAAAAGGGAAAAAATAGAACATAAAAGCAATGATAAAAAAAAGGGAAAAAGCTGGGAAAAAAGAAAAAATTATTAATGAAAATAAGTTGGAGAAAAGTCTTTCTGTTATGTCTATCGTGAGTTTATTGCAAGAATGGACAGAGAGAAGAGAGAGAGAATATTGATAATAGAGTGGACAACAATGGCTCAAAGTATCTGGACTAATGACAGAAAATGAAGATCTGGATTTAGCTATCAAAAGATCAATGCCTGATCACAGAACCACCACCACGACGACCACCTCCACCACCACTACCATCACCACTACCATCACTACCACCACCACCACCACCACCACCACCACTACCATCACCACCACCACCA
>NC_069007.1:10984950-10986018 GCF_001194135.2 Octopus bimaculoides
AACATGTTTAAAGCCTCCTCCTCCTTCTCCTCCTCCTCCTTCTCCTCCTCCTCCTCCTCCTCATCTTTTTCTTCTTCTCCTCCTCTCCCCACCACCTGATGTTTTTCTTTCAATTCTGTTTTCATTCGTTCACTAGTTTCAGTTACTAGACTCTGGCCATGCTATGGCAAGCGCCCCTTCAAACGCTCAAGTGACGCTTGTGCATGCACAATGGATGAAACCAACAGAAGATATGAGATGAAGTTGTGAAAATTGATCTCAAGATACTTGAACCTCAAGGAACGAATTGACAACAAACCCTGACCTCGTTGAAGGAAACCGCATTCCCCACACATTGAGCAGAACATTTTTTAATTGCCTTTTCGGGGACACAAAGAAAATCTATTCACTTTTCAAGAGACAGCATTATCTCATTTTCCTCATAGCCCTGGCTTCAATAAAACTGTCAGATACAAAGAAAAATGTTCATGGTATATTTCCCCTACATTCTTTGTTTTGTTTACAGAATATGCCATACTTAAAATGTCTCTCTGGTTGGTAAGCAATATTTGCAAAGCTATTTACTTTATTGTATGCACTGTTCATATTTTGGTTATCTCTGATATCTATGTTTATATTATGCATATATTTGTTTCTCTATATTTTCTGAAATATCTTTGTCTGCAATTCTTGTATTATCAATTCTTGCATTCTTTTATTTGTTTATTCTTTTATTTGTTTCAGTCTTTTGACTGCGGTCATGCTGGAACACCACTTTTAGTCGAACAAATTGACTCCAGGGCTTTGTAAGCCTAGTACTTATTCTATCAGTTTCTTTTGCTAAATGGCTAAGTTACAGGGACATAAACACGCCAACATCAGTTGTCAAGTGATGGTAGCGGGGACAAACATACACACGTGTGTATATATATATATATATATATATATATATATATATGTGTGTGTGTGTGTATGTATATATATATATATATATATATATATATACATACACATGCATATATACATATACATATGATGGGCTTCTTTCAGTTTCCATCTACCAAATCCACTCATAAGGCTTTGGTCGGC
>NC_069007.1:10986828-10988632 GCF_001194135.2 Octopus bimaculoides
ACTACACTCTCGGAGTGGTTAGCGTTAGGAAGGGCATCCAGCTGTAGAAACTCTGCCAAATCAGAGCCTGGTGTAGCCATCTGGTTTCACCAGTCCTCAGTCAAATCGTCCAACCCATGCTAGCATGGAAAGCAGATGTTAAATGATGATACAACGGGCTTCTTTCAGTTTCCGTCTACCAAATCCACTCACAAGGCTTTAGTCGGCCCAAAGCTATAGTAGAAGACACTTGCCCAAGGCACCACGCAGTGGGACTGAACCCAGAACCATGTGGTTGGTATCTATGTTTACATTATGCATATATTTGCTTCTCTATATTTTCTGAAATATCTTTGTCTGCATTTATTTTCTTAATTGTGTCTATTTGTTTAACTGGCATCATGTTTCTTCTCTGTTTACCTTGGTTCTTTACATTATGTGATTTTATTTTCACAATTCAAAACAATCTTTGGAGGCACGTTTCCTCCTACCACCTTCATGCTTAGCATCTCTAACCACTAGCACAGATGAAGAGGAAGCAATCTTTAAAAATTAGATAATGAAAAACATTTTATAATTAGATAAATGCCTAAAAGACATTTCTTCTGTTTCCCATGAAGTAATGAGCCAGGCATATAAAGATTCCAGAAGTTTTTGTAAATAATTCAAAAAGAAATATTTTCATTGAATAAATTTCGGTAAAATCTAAAAACACTACGAGAGTAAAGCAAATTATGTCTGACTGTCTCACCATAATACGATGATGATGATGATGATGATGATGATGATGATGATGATGATGATGATGATGATGATGAAGATGACGTTGATGACGACCATGATGACGACGATGATAATTTCCCAAAGTGTTTTTCATGTTTAAGTATTTAGATATAATTTACATCATCCACCCATCTACTTCCCCATCTTCCTCTGGCAACTTCTGTTCTTTTTTTCAAGTGTTTGCTTTGATAATATTTCAGAATATTATGGTTCTTGAGAGCAATGAGATGCAGTAATGGTGGAATGCCAGACTACACATCTTACTAAAAGTGCAATCATTGAGGAGTATGTAATGCTTCATTCCAATACAGGCAGGTGGGTTGGTGGCATGAAGGAGTAGGAAGGCTATTTTGAATTCTTTGAATTTAATGATTTTTGTTTAAATTTCAAAAGGTAACCTTATTTCATTTTATTAGTATCTTTTTTTTAGATATCAAATTTTGCAACTGGTTACAGGTCTTCCAGCCAATCAATCATTGATTCATTGCATTTAGGATGATCAGAGTGACAAGAAAACATCTGTGAAACACTTCATAAAAAGAAAATAACACAAGGTATGTCAATTTGAAAGCACCTGTTTGTTGCTTGATTAATTCTCACCAAAGTTTAAATCACCTGATGATATACAACGAGAAATACAATATATATATATTCTGCTATTCTTTTAATTGTTTCAGTCATTTGACTGCGGCCATGCTGGAGCACTGCCTTTAGTCAAGCAAATCGACCCCAGGACTTATTCCTTGTAAGCCTAGTACTTATTCTATCGGTCTCTATTGCCAAACCGCTAAGTTACGGGGACGTAAACACACCCAGCATGGGTTGTCAAGCGATGTTGGGGGGATAAACATAGACACACATACACACACACACATATTTATATATATGTACATATATACAACGGGCTTCTTTCAGTTTCCGTCTACCAAATCCACTTACAAGGCTTTGGTCGACCCGAGGCTATACTAGAAGACACTTGCGCAAGGTGCCACGCAGTGGGAATGGACCTGGAACCATGTGGCTGGTAAGCAAGCTACTTACC
>NC_069007.1:10988695-10993010 GCF_001194135.2 Octopus bimaculoides
GTGTTTATTGAGTGAAAACACCTAAAGTTCCACGAGGCTCCGGCAGGGGATGGTGGCGAACCCTGCTGTACTCTTCCACCACAACTTTCTCTCACTCTTTCTTCCTGTTTCTGTTGTACCTGTATTTCAAAGGGCCAGCCTTGTCATAGTGTGTCACGCTGAATATCCCCGAGAACTACGTTAAGGGTACACGTGTCTGTGGATTGCTCAGCTACTTGCACGTTAATTTCTCAAGCAGGCTGTTCCGTTGATCGGATCGACTGGAACCTTCGACGTCGTAAGCGATGGAGTGCCAACAACAACAACAATATATATATATACATATATATATATCCAAAATTAGGGAATGGTGTCAATAAAATCTAGGTTATATATGTTTCATAGCTAGCAGAACCTTGGATGTAGTAATTATCGAAATGAGAGGTAATCTGCTAGCTACTCATTGGGCCATAGATACCTTAATCAAAATAAGCTAACATTGTCATCAAGGGATCGAATCTCTTGCAAGTCAAAATGGGATCTCTTGATGACAATATAAACTTCATTTGATAAAGTTATCTTTGTCCCAATGAGTAGCTAGTGGATTACTCTTCATTTGGATAACTACTACTTCCAAGGTTTTGCTAGTTATGAAACATATGTAGCTTGGATTTTATCGATTCTATTCCTTAATTTAGGATTTCTATTTGCATGCAGGCTGATGCTAGTGCTGCCTGACTAGCACTCATGCTGGTGGCACTTAAAAAGCACCATCCGAGCGTGGCCAATGTCAGTGCCACCTGACTGACACCCATGCTGGTGGCATGTAAAAAGCACCATTTGAACGTGGATGATGCCAGTGCTGCTTGACTGACACCTGTGTGGGTGGCCTGTAAAAAGCATCATTCATATATATGTACTGGACCCCAATGGTTACAACGATGAGGATTCCAGTTGATCCAATCAACGGAACAGCACACTAAAGAAATTAATGTGTAAGTGGTTGACTACTTCACGCAGTTCTAAGGGAGTTTCGGTGTGACACAAAATGTAACAAAGCTGGCCCTTTTGAAATACAGGCACTTCAGATTTTTGCCAGCTGAGTGAAGTGGAGCAACATGAAATAAAGTGCCTTCCTCAAGGATACAATGGGCTGTAGGGAACCAAACTCATAAGCTAAATGCCCTAACCACAAAACCATGTGCCTTCACTTACATGTACATATATATCCAGCCATTCATACACGCACACACAAACTAATGTACACACACATGCACACACAAGTGTGTGTGCATTTGTTTGTAAGAGAGTATTCTTTAACAAGAAGTAAATTGTAAATTTTCCATATTTTCTTTATTTGGTATCTTTCAGGTCCATTCTTTCCGATTGTGTAATTCACAGACATAAAGTCATAGTACCAACGAACAGTTGAATCACAGTGTGTTATCAGTAATTAAGTATCTCACTTAGGTGAACTGAAATTCTATAGCCTAATGTAATGAGCATCTTTCTACTACACACACGTAGACACATTTATATGTATATATGGATGTATGTATACATATATATGTGTGTGTGTGTGTGTGTGTGTGTGTGCATATGTATATACATACGTATTAGCAGGAGAAAATGTAGCCTCACCTCACTCCCATCCCCTGACTTTACTTGAATGCTAAATGAGAGATATTCAACTTCTGTATGCACAAGAGAAAATTTATCTACCAACAGTGAACTCACTAACCCTAAAATCTGCCTATTTTTGTCCAAACTAAGGGTGATAATGCTTTTCAGAATTCTTGAAAGTTCTTTAGGCATTATCAAACTTCAGGAAATAAGGAAGTAAAGGAAGAGACAGATAAAGAACTGAGATTCACCATCCTTCAAGAATGAAACAAATAATACACACAATTACATACATGTGTGGTGCCATGGACTTTCTAAAGAAGTTAAAATGACACAACAACTTTTGAGTTCAGAACATAAGCAACATGCAAAATTTATTTATTTGTAGAAATAACAAACTTAAAAGGCGATACTATGAAGATTTGGGTGCTTTTATAGAACTAGATGTCCTTAAAAATGCTTACTAGTATATTTGGTTGCACTCCTAAATGATTTTAAGATTGGTTAGTAGGTAGGGCTGTGGAGCATCTACACTGAACCTACTCAGTAATTTTTCAGGTTTTGCATTCCGGCAAATAAGAAACTACTACTACTACTACTACTACTACTACTACTACTACTACTACTACTACTACTACTACTACTGCTACTACTACTAACAACAACAACAACAAATTGATACTAATAAGGTTTAAGGGCTACAACACAAGTATTGCAGAACAGTTTTACGTTCTGATAGGGAATGGGGAAGAAATACCAGAGTGACAAATCAGTTCTATGCATGAAGGACTTGGCAAAAGGTAATGTTTTCCAGAACTACAGACCAATATCTTGTATACCTCTCATGTGGAAGTTGCAGACAGGAATAATCGCAGATAAGAATTACAAATACTTAGATGAAACCAATATTCTTCCGGAAGAGCAGAAAAGTGGTAAACAAAAATGCAGAGGCACCAAAGATCAGTTGCTAATTGATAAGACAGTACTAAAAGACTCAAAAGGAAGGAAGACTAATGTGGTGACACCATTGATCAATTATCATAACACATATGATTTGATCCCACACTCATTCTGTTTCCATTTCTTGCTGAGTGTCTTTTTGACATCGAGGGCAGAGAAACGTACCGTATACATTGGTAGGCCATTAAAACAAACACATCAGATTGTTCATTATCAGAGTCATGTGATAGAGAAAAGGAGGAAGACAGAGAGAAAAATGAAAAACTTATTATCATTATTATTATTATTATTATTATTATCATTATTATTAAGAGAATACACCTGTAGGAAAAAAAGGTAATGTAAAAGGAGAAAGGGCTCTATACCCCTTTCTTATTTTTTCTGACCAGGCTCCCGTGGTTTTATGGCTTTTTCCACGTGTAACCTTTTCTTTCTCGAAGCGCCTCCCCCCTATTGGGAGTTTTATTTGTTATATTTTTCTCCGTTTTTTCCTCTGTTTACACGAACGTCTTTCTACTTTTTGGACAAAACCCTATGTAACCTTCGTCCTGTCTTTGTCCTTACATGTTTTTGATTTATATTAGCCCTTGTGGCCAATAAAAAGAATTAATTATTATTATTATTATTATTATTATTATTATTATTATTATTATTATTATGCGGTGGATTGGAAGAATCATCAGAGCATTGGATGAAATTACGTTGTATGTTTCTTTCAGTCAATGACTGTCCAAGTTCAAATCCCATCAAAGTCAATTTTGACTTTCATCTTTTCGGGTGGTGGTGGTGGTGGTGGTGTTGGGTCAATAAAATAAAGTACCAGTCAAATACTGATGTCAATGTAATCAACAAACTCACTTCCGACAAAAAACTTAAACCTGAATTTTAAAAAAAAGCAATGTCACCACCCGTAGTCATCATCACCATCAACATCATCATCATCATCATATGATATTTTTTTTCTGTCTCTACAGGAAGTCAAACCTCCTACATCCCTTATGTGTTTCAGCTTTGTCTTTGTAATATCCCCACCCCTCTGGTATTCCTCTGCCTTGCAGCAACAGAAGAAGCCGCTATCATCATCATCATCATCATCATCATCATCATCATCATCATCATCATCATCATCATCAACATCATCACACTGACTGTTATCATCCTCATCATGACAACATCATCATCATATTCATCATTATCATTGTTGTAATTATTATTATTTCAGGTGTAGTTGTAACCGTTTTTTTTGTTTTTGTGTTGCTTTGTGATTTGTTAATATTTTTTGAAGTCTGTCTGTGTGTCATCGCTGTGAAGTTAAAACTGTTGATTGTTTGAATGGTTCTTTGATTGGATTGATTGTCTCATTAATGATTGTCAGGATAGAGAGAGAGAGAGAGAGAGAGAGAGAGAGGAGAGAGAGGAGAGAGAGAGAGAAAAGGAGAGAGAGAGAGAAGGAGAAAAAGGAAGAAAAGGATGAAAGGGAAAGAAAGAGAGAGAGAAATTGCTTGGTGTTTGCGATGACAGATAGGTTTCGTGCAGAATGGAAAAGTTGCTGCTCCACTCAACTTCCAAACCGTTTCATTAACATCACTTTCACACACCACTACATACAATTATTAGAAAAGAAAACATCAACTAAAATACAGAAAGGTGGCATTCTGGCAAAAAAAAAAAAAAAAATTGATGAATGCCTAAATAAATAAATTGACAAATAAAAACCTCAGATTCAAAGTGTGTGTGTGTGTGTGTGTGTGTG
>NC_069007.1:10994158-10994737 GCF_001194135.2 Octopus bimaculoides
ATATATATATATATATATACACATACACACACACACACATTCTTCTGAATGAGATAGAACGCTTTTATCTTGCATTACATTTACATTAAATTTCCGTGAGGTGCCATGAGTCTGCATACATTCCAAATAGGTTCCCTACTCCAATCTGTTGCATTTCTTTTCTTGTATGTAAATCATGTTATTACGTGTTGCTCTAAAGTTGACATGCATGATTATAAGAGTCCCCAATTCTGTGCTATTAATGCATGGAACCTCAAAATCTTAAACTATGCTGTTTTGTGTGGATATTTAGTTTTACATCCATGCAGGATTGTTTCCGATATATTTCAATGTACCATTTTACTGTCCACGTATTTTGGATTCACACTTTTGTAACATGTGCAACACCATTATGGCAGTAACTTTCCCAAACCAATGAAGTAAGTTATGGCATTTTATACATATACATATATATTTTAAGATCAATTTAGTATATATAAATACATGCAGGTGGGCATGGATGCATGTGTGTATATGTATGTATATATATGTATATATATATATATATATATATATATATATATATATATATATATATAT
>NC_069007.1:10995368-10997629 GCF_001194135.2 Octopus bimaculoides
ACACACACATACATACATAAATGTTGAATGATGAAAATGAGTGCTCAGCATTACATTGGTGGATATAAGTTCTTTATTTGTAAATTAAGGTTACCAGTGGTTTCATGTTAAGAAAAATAGGAAATATATTAATCTCTTAGCAGTTTTTCTAGCCAATCACATGGAGGAATGGTGTTCGTCTCCATTTTCGATAAACACACACACACACACACACACATGCATACATACATACATACACACACACACACACACACACACACATATATATATATATCTTTGTATAAATAAGAGATTACTACTCTCAAATATTGATTGTTGGTTTTTGTCGAGGACAATACAAGTAAGATATTTCATTTCCAGAAACTATTCTACTTAGAAAAAAAGAGCCTTCTTTTTGTTGAATAGTTTAATGGTAGTCGCTAAGTAACTTGATGAATTTATGTCAGGGAAAAGACTACAATTCCTGTTTGTTTCTATTATGGTTACATTTCAACAACAGAAATTGAGAGGCCATCTTTTGTTCTCATTCATAATCGATTTTCTAAATGTTAGCTATGTTTATTTATTTTATTTCTTTCAGTGTGGCCATATGATCTGCTCCATTATATGATGCTTGTCTATTTAACTGTTTTTGACACACATACATGCATGCACATACACACGTGTGTGTGTCTGCCTGCATATGTATGCGTGTGTGGATGATTATTCGTATAAAGTTTTCCAAATCTTTGGTAAATTGATTGATAGCAGTGTGTAAAGCACAGGCATGGTTATGTGGTTAACAAGTTTGTTTCACAACCAGATAGCTTTGGTTCAGTTTCGTTATGCAGCCCCTTAAGCAAGTCTCTTCTAGGGTGAGTGAATTTAGTAGACAGAAAAAATTTGCCAGAACACTATATAGATTGAACCATGCAACTTATTATAATGCTGCTCTAGCTAGGGCTGGGTACCGTGAAAAGATTCAATATATACAAGAAGCAGGCATACAGATCACTGGTAATTCCTGCAACTGTGATGCACATTGTATACCATCACAATGTTACAGTTTGGGAACTCACTCAGATAAAGAACACAGGCCAGAAAGAATTGGTCATATCAACGAACTACCAATGAAAACTCATAGGCACACGTGACATAATAATTCAACTACTTGTTCCAATCCTGTACAACATACTCGATCAAATAAGCCTAACAACAGATATAGGAATCAGGATGTCCTCTGGTTCAACACGATTTTTGGTTTGTATGTTTGAACCAGAATCACTGGAAAATTTTTTGCTGCTTAGGACAAGTGTTTTCCTAAATCTAATCAGTATCATGTTATTTTTAATCGACATACCGTGAAGGTATCCCACACCAATTCTGCTAATTTAGAACAACTTATGCATCGTATAAACAATAGCAAAATGTAGCAAACGTTCAATAACCCACCTACTGGATCTAGCAAACATTTGCATCTAAATACCAACCAAGGAGATGTAAACTGCAATGATAAACACCAACTATGACCAATTTGTTGTGGTAGAAATATTTATGATACAGCTAACGGGACTGCCTTATATACAAATAAATATGAAGAATGCTCATGCAGAGAAAAATCAAAATGTCCTTTGATGAATCTCTGTATGAGTACAAATATTGTATATAAATGTATCTTGCACACAAGGGGAGGGCCCTATGTTTACATTGGGCAGATGGCTGATATATTTAAGAATCGGTATTGTAACCATGTTGCCAGCTTTAAGACAAACAATAAGAGACATTCAACATCTTTGGTAGATTTTGTATGGCGACTGAAGGAGGATAACATGAAGTACAGCATTAACTGGCCCATAGTAAGGTATGCAAAACCACACAATATAATTTCCAGGAGATGCCGTCTCTGCTCTGAGGGATCCCTGTCTATTCTGTGGACTAACGAAAAGATAATTAATAGAATTTTTGAATGAATCTCGAGATGCCTACATGCATATAAATGTACTTTCGCACAATGCAGTGAGAATGAATTTTGAGTAACCGTTAACTTAATTTAATTTACTTTAAGGTATGGATGACTTAAGCTTACTTTTAACTTCCCCATTCTTATAAACATCAAGTAGATAACTAACTTGTCTTGTGAGCATGAATGCACCAAACCTCATGTGTGCGTATGTTCACATTTTTGCGGATGCTTGTATGAGCAAGTGTACTCGCGCTATGCAGCTTTCCCAAAGGGGGTTTATACATCCATATCTGTTAACGGTTATTTTTAATACTTTTCT
>NC_069007.1:10997818-11000349 GCF_001194135.2 Octopus bimaculoides
TGAACTAGTTGTTGAGTGTCCCAGCCAAGAGGAATCGATGCTAGATATGTCGAAACAATTGTCGTGATTAATAATAAATTCTCATATATTCTATCTTGCGTCTTTCATTTGCCATATATCCATATATCCATATATATATATATATATATATATCAACTTTAAATAGAGCTCAAAATTGATCCATTGAAAATACTTTATTACAACAACAATAACAATAATAATAACAAATAAATAGACCTATGTACATTTCGATAGAACATCCAGAATGATTAATACATATCATAAAATATTATAAAATATTATAAAATATAGGATACTCCATCTCCTCAGGGTCCCATTATTATTGCTATCATCACCATCATTATTATTTTTGCTTTTCATCCCTTCGGGGTTGATAAATTAAGTACCAGTGAAACACTGGGCACGATGTAATCAATTGCAGGCTTTGTGCCCATAGTAGAAAGGATCATTATTATTATTATTTTGGTATCC
Organism: Octopus bimaculoides; assembly: GCF_001194135.2. NCBI lineage: Eukaryota > Metazoa > Mollusca > Cephalopoda > Octopoda > Octopodidae > Octopus > Octopus bimaculoides. The sequence goes on from NC_069007.1 coordinate 10,998,311, forward strand.
TTTATTATTATTATTATTATTTTAGTGGAAATCTTTCATCCCACATTCTGTGATCTCTCCAGGAATGCTTCATCTGGTCAAGCAAGCATTGCATGTAGAGGTTCTCTCATTGGCCTGTATGTTGTGATGTTGAGATTTATTCATTACATGAAATAACAACTTAACCATTTGGTAACTAGAGATAGATAAAATACATACTAGGCTGGAACATCTACATATATCTACAAAATGGACAGAACCATTGCACGCAGTGCTCCCGCATGGCGGCAGTCTAATGTCCAAATGTAATAAAATAATAAATGGATGCTATTTCTCATTCTTTACCATTTTGTTATTTTACATTTATTTTAAAAAATTGATCAGTTCTTAGTTTTTTATGAAAATATTTTATCCTCTTTTGGGAGTAATTCTGGAAACTTCTATTGTTTTAAGTTACTTCCACCAAATGAGATGCAAATAAAATTGTTGTTTTGCTAATTATTTTCACTATTTGTCATTCTTTGACGAATGACTATGAATATATTATAATTCTTATTTCTGGGCGGTGGGTGAATGTCTGATTTTCTGTTAGCATTGGAAGCAAAAGCACAGAATTTATTTATACATATCTACATACATACATACATAAACGCTCACATATATAAACTTATATACATGCATACATACATATGTATATATATGAGTGAGTATGTATGTATATACAGAGCGCGGTGAATAAACTGTCGTCTAAATTACACAAAAACAAAAATAACACTGATCTCTCATTTTAACAGATATATTTACCAAAATAACATCAAAATATCTTCAAATACTACAGAGTAAATTTATTTAATAAAATCGCCATTGGCTTCAACCGTGGCCTCCAGACAACTTCGGAATCTCCTGTAACTCTTCTGGGTGGTCTCCTTGTTTAAGTTGGTGAATGCTGCCATAATCCTTGCCTTCAGTTCATCTTTGGTGTTGCAAAGAGTTTTGTTGGTCTCTTGCTCAACTGCACCCCACACATAATAATCATGGAGGTTGCAGTCTGAGGAGTTAGACGGTCAGAAGTTAGAGGTGATGTGGTCGCAGAAATTGTCTAACAACCATGACTGGGTTCTCCTGTTTGTGTGGCAAGGCGCAGAGTCCTGTTTCCAGACAGGATCTTCCAGCAGCCAGGGCAGAACTACCTCCTCCAGAACTACCTCCTCCAGAACTACCTCCTCCAGAACTACCTCCTCCAGAACTACCTCCTCCAGAACTACCTCCTCCAGAACTACCTCCTCCAGAACTACCTCCTCCAGAACTACCTCCTCCAGAACTACCTCCTCTAGAACTACCTCTTCCAGGTCTTCTTGACTAGGGATCACTAGGGACCACTCCAGACATCATGGTATATTTCCTCAGATTACACTGCCCTCAGTTTGACACCCAAACACTCTGAAATGTTCGTATTGGAGCTTCTGGTACAAATGCTAAGTAGTACAGAATGTCGTTTCCAAATTTCTGGCAGAGCGAATTGCATCATGGTGCTGTTTTTCTCACAGATGGTGCCCAACCATGCTGTGTAGTTAACAAAACCTACTATACTGTGTAGTTAACAAAATCAAAAACAAACTATGTATATGTGCGAAATTAAAAATATAAAATGATGACAATTTACCCATCGCACCCCGTTTACATGTATATTTGTGTGTGTGTGTGTGTGTGTGTGTGTGTGTGTGCATGAATGTGCGTGATAATTTCTCTTGTGTGACTTCTGTATGGTGAACATATAGTTATATATCATTAAAAGCAAGCTACCATAGTTAAATAGGTGAACCTACTTCTGTGAAATACAGTAAAAAAGAAGAAATGGGAAAATCGTAAAAAATAAAAAAAAAACATGAAACGAAAAGAGGAGGAAAATGGAAGAGAAAAAAAGAGCAAAAATCATGAAAAGACAAGTTACATATAAACCCCACCCATACACACACCTGTATATATGTATATACATATATGAATGCACACACGCATATATATGTTGTTAATTGTTAATTTACTTATATATATATATATAT
>NC_069007.1:11001008-11005921 GCF_001194135.2 Octopus bimaculoides
TATATATATATAGTGACTTTCATCTATATGTATTCATTGATACTCATTTTTAAAATATTTCTCTTCAAAGGTGTTTTTAACTATTTTTTACTTTTACTCTTAATCATTTTTTTTCTTGTTTTCTTTTCTTTTCTTTTTTCCACCCCTTCATTCTTTTCTGTTATTCACTTTCTTTTTGAAATCAAATGGTTTCCAGAATAAATACTATCAATAAGATGTGGGAGGTCGCAGAAGGCGATGGTGAAATAGTTTCGGTCGATTGCATCAACATTAACTCATGACTAGTAATCCTAACTCTATTGACCCTCAACCCACAGAGGAATTCAATTGGTACAGTAACAACTTCATTTCAGAAACATCAGAAGAAGGATCTATAAAGTTTCATGAAGCACAAACACTGCTGCATAGTAAGAGCTTTGCTTCTCAACCACATGGTTCTGAGTTTGGTCCCACTGTGTGGCACCTTAGGAAAATGTTCTCTACTATAGCCCCAGACCAACCAAAGCCTTGTGAACAGATATACTCTTTTACTTGTTTCAGTCATTTGACTGCGGCCATGCTGGGGCACCGCCTTTTAGTCGAGCAAATCGACCCCAGGACTTATTCTTTGTAAGCCAAGTTCTTATTCTATCGGTCTCTTTTTGCCAAACCGCTAAGTTACGGGGACGTAAACACACCAGCCTCGGTTGTCAAGCAAAGTTGGGGGGACAAACACAGACACACAAACATATACACATATACATATATATATATATATATAACGACGGGCTTCTTTCAGTTTCCGTCTACCAAATCCACTCACAAGGCTTTGGTCGGCCCGAGGCTATAGTAGAAGACACTTGCCCAAGGTGCCATGCAGTGGGACTGAACCCAGAACCATGTGGTTGGTAAGCAAGCTACTTACTACACAGCCACTCCTGTGCCTATGTAGATGGAAATTGTAGAAGACATGTAGATGGAAATTGAAAGAAGACCATCATAGCTTAAATTCTGCATTATTTTGAAGGATCTTTTGCATTTTGCATTAATGCAGACATCTAAGTAATTTATTTTTTATTAAATATAATAATATAAATCATTTACATGTTTTTAAGTTACAAAACAATTTGTTGTGATATTAGAATTTTCTTACTGTCAAATAAAATTTCATCAAGCTATTTCTGTCATTCATGACTTTATACATACATGTGTGTGTGTGTGTTTATGTGTGTGCGATGTGTGTGTTTGTGTGTGTGTATGTTTATGTGATGTGTGTGTGATGTGTGAGTGTGTTTGTGTGTATGTTTGTCCACCACTGCTGCTTGACAACTAGCAATGATGTGCTTATGTTCTTGTAACTTATTAGTTAGTCAAAGGAGACTGATAGAATAAGTACCAGGCTTTTGGGTCAGTTCATTCGACTAAAATTCTTCAAGGCAGTGCCCCAGCATGGTCACAGTCTAATGACTGAAATAAGCCAAAGAAGAGAAAGGGATAAGAGACCTCTTGTTCACTTTGTCTGAAACAAGTAAAAGAATAAAAGAATATTTATATGCATACATATATGTGTGTGTGTGTGTGTGTGTGTGTGTGTGTGTGTGTCTTTGTGTCAGTGTTTGTTGTCCCTCACCACTACTTGACAATCAGTGTTGGAGTGTTTAAGTCCTCATAATTTAGTGGTTCAGTAAATGAATGAGATCGATAAAATAAGAACCAGGGTGAAAAAAAATAAGTACTTAGGTTGATTTGTTAGACAAAATGGCCACAGTCTAATGACTGAAACAAGTGAAAGATAAAATATATATATATATATATATATACATACACACACACACACACACACATACATATACATATACATATATATATAGGTGCAGGAGTTGCTGTGTGGTAAGTAGCTTGCTTACCAACCCCATGGTTTCGGGTTCAGTTCCACTGCGTGGTACTTTGGGCAAGTGTCTTTTACTATAGCCTCGAGCCGACCAAAGCCTTGTGAGTGGATTTGGTAGAAGGAAACTGAAAGAAGCTCGTCGTACATATAGTGAGAAGTATATATATATGTGTGTGTGTGTATATGTTTGTGTGTCTGTTTGTCCCCCCAGCATTGCTTGACAACTGATGCTGGTGTATTCACGTCCCATGACTTAGTGGTTCAGCATAAAAAGAGACCAATAGAATAAGTACTAGGCTTACAAAGAATGAGTCCTGGGGCCGATTTGCTCGACTAAAGGCAGTGCTCCAGCATGGTCACAGTCAGATGACTGAAATAAGTAAAAGAATAAAAGTGTGTGTATATATATATATATATATATATATATATATACACACACATAGATATATATCTGCATATATGTGTATGTGCTGTGTGTACATAGAAAGAGGGAGAGAGAAAGAGAGGGGGAGAGAGAGAGAGGGAGAGAGAGAGAGAAAGAGAAAGAGAGAGACAGTTGTAAACATACATACGTACATACATACATACATACATAAACATATATACACACATATACAGTATACAAACCAATCAAACAAATGGATTAGTTAACACAGTTCTGCTGTGATAAAATTGGTTCATCTCTAAGGATTATGAAGCTGTAATCCACCCAAACAATCATAGTTAATACATTTGCTTCAATGGAGACAGGAGTTGCGAAGAAGAAGGATTAATGTGTCACTCAATATGAATAAACACATCACTTAAACCTCACCACCTCCTCCTTCCCTTCCTCTCAGCCTCACTTTATGTGATACATGAGACAATGAATGAGACCTCTACGTGGTTATTTTTGTTTCTAGAAATAGTAATCAACGACTACCATTGTCACAAACTGTCACCACTACTGTACACCACCACACTCCACTATCCATCACCAGTACCCCACCAGCCATCACCATTACCCACCACCATCACCACTTAATGTATGCACATCATGGGAAAGGCAAACATAGAAAGTCCATAAGAGATATTATCTTCAGGCAAATATAGCAGTTAATTTGCCTTTTGTGATGTAACTGCATTGACTATGATATGCAGAAAGCTATTTTTATCTAATATTGCTTCTGTTACATATTATACATACATACATACATATATATATAGGCACAGGTGTGGCTATGTGGTAAGTAGCTTGCTTACCAACCACATGATTCCAGGTTCAATCCCACTGTGTGTCACCTTGGGCAAGTATCTTCTACTAAAGCCTCGGGCCAACCAAAGCCTTGTGAGTGGATTTGGTAGAAGATAACTGAAAGAAGCCCATCGTATATATATATCATCATCATCATCATCATCATCATCGTTTAACGTCTGCTTTCCATGCTAGCATGGGTTAGACGATTTGACTGAGGACTGGTGAATCCAGATGGCTACACCAGGCTCCAATCTGATTTGCCAGAGTTTCTACAGCTGGATGCCCTTCCTAACGCCAACCACTCCGAGAGTGTAGTGGGTGCTTTTACGTGTCACTGGCACGAAGGCCAGTCAGGCGGTACTGGCAACGGCCACGCTAAAAATGGTGTATTTTGCATGCCACCTGCACAAGAGCCAGTCCAGGGGCACTGGCAACGATCTCGCTCGAAAGTCCTTACACATGCCGCGGGCACAAGTGCCAGAAAGGCGATGCTGGGCAAAGGTGCTATCACAATTTTGCTTTTGCTTACCTCAATAAGTCTTCGCAAGCTGAGTTTCGTGTCCAATGAAGGAGACGATGTTGGCATGGGTGCCAGTCGTCGAATTTAACTCGATTTCGATTTCACTTGCCTCAACAGGTCTTCGCAAGTGGAGTTTAGTGTCCAATGAAGGAAGGTACGCCTAAGTGGACTGGCTGAGGCCTTAGATTTAGGTGTGTGTGTGTGTGTGTGTGTGTGCGTGTTTGTGTGTCTGTGTTTGTCCCTCAACCATCGCTTGACAACCAATGTTGGCATGTTTATGTTCACATAACTTAGCTGTTCAGCAAAAGAGACCAACAGGATAAGTACTAGGCTGACAAAGAATAAGTCCTGGGGTCAATTTGTTCGACTAAAGGTGGTGCTTTAGCAGGGCCTCAGTCAAATGACTGAAACAAATAAAAGCCTATATATATATATATATATATATATATATACACACACACACACACGTGGTCTGATCAATAACTATCCGGACTGTTACCATAGTAATGAAGCTAAAGCATGCACTCCCCCAAAATTTCAGGCCATGTTCCTAGAGCAGAAAAGAATAAATAGCTTCCTCGATTCTAGCCAAGATTCAAAACCAAAACTGCATTCTTCTACAAGTTCCTTTTGCACTAGGAAATTTATGAGTGTCAATTGTTAACCTGTAACCAATTTGAGTCAAAGATGAGTCAAGGCTGATTGCAGAGGGAAAATGCTTTGTTCAACCTGACCTAATTTAGTTGGAAAAAATATAAATACATAACCAAAACTAGTTCTATTTCTTTGGTCACTTGATTCCAAACCGAAGAACTTCTGTTTCTCTCTTTTCACTTATGGAATGCCATTACATGACAATACCAAATTTCACCCTATCTCCTTGTCAGCCCAGAGACACAGATTCTCTTAACTTTTATCTCATACTTTCCTTTTGCCACCTATCTCCTAGCAGTCACCAACAGATGAAGTTAACTACCTACAGAATGGATAACAAAACAGCAAATTATCATTGTACAACAGCCCCAAGAAGTTGTATATTACAGTATAACAGAAAAAATAATGAGTAATTTTTACCATTAATTATGTTTTTCTTCCTGTCATTTGCTTTATTGCATACAATCATTATATATATATATACCCAGTTGTAGTAGAAACCATGCCAAATCAGGCTGGAACCTGGTGCAGCCCTCTGGCTTACCAGTTCCAATCAAACCATCTAACCCTTGCCAGCATGGAAAGCAGATGTTAAATGATGATATATATATATATATATATATATATATATA
>NC_069007.1:11006969-11019196 GCF_001194135.2 Octopus bimaculoides
CTACCATCCCCCACACACTTCCTCACTTTCAAAAAGCTAAAAACTGCATGTTTTGCACATACTTAGATTTCTACTGAAACAGCAGACAAAAAAAAAAAAAAAATCAAATCACCACCAGAAAACCCGATATGCTAGAAACAACAGCTAAATGATGTGATTTCTGGAAAAAGTTCATTCTAAGTTTATATTGAAGATCATGTTTTTTAAATACGCTCATCACGAACATGAATTACAAAATAAAAAAGTTCATTTCAATTGAAATTTTTTTACTCAGTGTGTGTGTGTGTATGCATCATCATCATCATCATCATTTAACGTCCGCTTTCCATGCTAGCATGGGTTGGACGATTTGACTGAGGACTGGTGAACCAGATGGCTACACCAGGCTCCAATCTGATTTGGCAGAATTTCTACAGCTGGATGCCCGTCCTAACGCTAACCACTCCGAGAGTGTAGTGGGTGCTTTTACGTGCCATTGGCACGAAGGCCAGTCAGGAGGTACTGGCAACGGCCATGCTCAAAATGGTGTATTTTATGTGCCACCTGCACAGGAGCCAGTCCAGCGGTACTGGCAACGAACTCACTAGAATATCTTTTCACGTGCCACTGGCACAAGTGCCAGGAAGGTGACGTTGGTAATGGTCAGTGCAACAGAATATACTCTGAAGTTTTGTAGCAAAAGAAGTTATTTTACAAAAGAAGTTATAATTCCAAAATGAGAAAAAACTTGAATGATACTTTCCAAATTGGATTTCAGCCATGATTGCTGAACCCTCAAGAACGGTCTGTGTGCATGTATAATATAGTGGGATAGCTGGTGTGAGCACACAAAGTAAATATTTATGGGAGTGTACACATAAACATTGTATTGAAATAAGTTATCTTTACAGACCATGTTTTCAATTATCTATATAATTGATAGCAAAGTGTGTATAAAATGAAATTAAATCCAGGTTTAGACACAGGTCGATCAAGTTTGTAAAGTTCTAACATTTTTGGTTGTGTGGTAAGAAGCTTGCCTCCCAACCACATGGTTCTGGGTTCAGTCCCACTGCGTGACACCTCGGACAAGTGTCTTCTACTATAGCCTTGGGCTGACCAAAGCTTTGTGAGTAGATTTGGTAAAGGGAAACTGAAAGAAGCCCGTTATATATATATGTATGTCTGTGTTTGTCCCCACCACCACCGCTTGACAACCGATGTTGGTGTGTTTACTTGTCTGTACATTAGCAGTTTGGCAAAAGAGACTGATAGAATAAGTACTAGGCTTCTGGAGTTGATGTGTTCGAGTAAAGGCGTTGCTCCATGATGGCCACAGTCAAATGACTGAAACAAATAAAAGAATAAAGAATAAAAGAATTTCTTTTTTTAAATCACTGTCAGCCTAATGAAACTCCTTACACACACACAGAGTGTTAGTGATAGACAATGAGAAAGTGAAGGAGAGACAAATGCGAGAAAGAGAGAGAAAAAGAGAGAGAGAGAGACATCTTTTCTGTCGCTGTCATTGATTTTGAAATTTTAAAACTAAGGGAAAACTTTTCAAAGTTGGGTTATTGTTTTACTTTGTCCAGAAAATTTTTAGAAAAATGTTACAGAGGTTTAAAGTTTGATCATTCTTATCCAATCAGAAAACAGGATTTTGGTACATGGAAGCTGTGATAAAATGAAAGTAAAGATTAGAAGTGGGAGGATTTTAAAACAAAGTGAAAATTGTAAATGAGAGTGAATGCATACAAAGAGAGTGAGTGTCAAAGAGTATGTTTATATAAAGAGAGATAATTTGATGGTGATAGAGAGTGGGAGAGTAGTTGCTCTAAATGCTGAGTTACAATAATCTCTCACCATATCGTTGTTCACCTATTGCGCCCTCAGTACATCACGGAATTTTTCTGGCTAATATATGTAAATTTATATCACGGACTCCTCAGTATATTGCAGGTTTTTGCAGCCAATAAGTATTTATACTTTTGGTAAATTTTCAGATTAACACCTGCACGATTTTCACTACGGTGTTAGGGTTAGGGTTAGGTAATCGTGCGGGTGTTAATCTGAAAATTTACCATATTTTCTTAGATTTTAATTATTTCTGTGTTATGCCTAAAAATTAATAAATTAATAAATAAAAATACAGGGTAATTTTTCCGATTAACACCCGCACGATTTTCACTAAGGTGTTACGGTTAGGGTTTTAGGGTCAGGGTTAGGGTTTTAGGGTTACAATTAGGGTTAGTGGTTAGGGTTAGGGTTAGTGTTAAGGTTACGGTTTAAGGGTCAGGGTTAGGGTTTTATGGTTAGGGTTAGGGATAGGGTTTAGGGTTAGTGTTAGGGTTAGGATTAGGGTTAGGTTCAGGGAATCTGAATAATTACCAAATACAGTACAGTACTACACTGTATAACACATTAATTAAAATATATTAAAAGAAAATACGTAGTGTACTGTAGATGAGTAAGTAAAGAATCGCACATACTGTATGGAAAACGAAACTTGGGAGGCGAGTGTGTGGTGTTGTTTTGCATTCATGATAAAATAAATATATATATATATTATAAAAATAATAATAAAAAAAATATACAGTACAGTACTGTTTCTACTTTGCAGATTTTCACCTATCCCGGGGGTGGGGGGTGGAACGTAACACTTGTGATAGTTGAAGGATTACTGTATTTCTCTTAGCAATTTATACTTTTTTATTATTATTTACAAACGATATAGTGTATGGGATGTAGGATTTGAAAATCAAATTTTGTTTTTCGCGAGGATGCACTGTTTCCAAACCTTTTTAGGCTAAACACACATTCATAATCACATACTCCCACTTATACAGTAGATATATACATTATACACGGTGGCCCAAAATTTTAAATTTCATTTAAAACATTTTATTACATCTCAATTTCTATCATACAATTAACTAAATTAGCATAGAATAATGGTTTCATATTTTCTTATAATTAAGATCTAAACTGTTAATATATGAATGCGAAAGAGATAGTTGAATAACTATAAACCTACTTTTGGGCCACCCTGTATATCTGTTATCCTTTATCTTTGACTCATTACAGTTAATAGACTGTGGTCATGTTGGGGTGCCACCTTGAGGAATTTTAGATGAATAAATCAACCACCAGCTTCTTTTTTTAAAGTCTGGTATTTATTCTATCAGTTTCTTTTGTGGAACTGCTAAGTTACAAGGATGTGAACACACCAACAGCAGTTCTCAAGTGGTGGTGGGGGACAAACACTGACACAAAGGCACATACACATACAATGGTCTTCTTCCAGTTTCCGTCTACCAAATCCTCTCACAAAGGGATTAAAGTAGAAGACACCTGCCTAAAGTGCCATGCAGTGGGACTGAAGCCAGAACCATGTGGTTGGAAAGCAAACTTCTTGGCACATACGCCTGCACCTACATACTTACATACATATAAATATACACAGACATATGTACATATATGTGCTTGTGTGTGTGTCTATCTATCTTTATATATATATATATATATATATATATATATATATATATATATATATATATATATATATATACAGAGAGAGAGAGAGAGAGAGAGAGAAAGAGAGATATGTATATACATGTGTAATGCTAACATTAGGGATATGTACAAATGGAAAGACCAAATATTTTGATGTTTTATATAAACATTGGTCTGCAATATTTACCTAGAGATGTTTGGTAAAAGGGGTCGGCGGGAAATGAAGTTACAAAGCTCCAGAAGAATGTATTCTATTAATAAAACAATACTTCTTCAACTCAGCTATTTGTGTAATTGATTTTTATCAGTCTACTTACACCCCTACATTCCATTCTTATTCTTTGATTCTGTTATGGGTTTCATTCATTGGGGACAGGCCATGCTTTAGCAACATCTTCAATGTTTCTGTTTCTTTAGAAGATTGTATTAGACTATAGTAATTAGTTTTCGGCCAGTTAATTATTTGATCAATCAAAATTTAAAGAATGGCTAAATTGACTTTTATTCCAACATAAAGGGATGCAACTTAACACGATGGTTTGCACCAGGAAACATAAATGCTGCTACAGGCACCACACTGATAGTCTCTTATTCTTTTATTCTTTCATTCATTTGACTGTGGCCATGTTGGAGCACCACCTTGAAGGGCTTATTTTTGAAGCCTAGTACTTATTCTATTGGTCTCTTTTGATGAATGGGCTTCTTTCAGTTTCTGTCTACCAAATCCACTCACAAGGCTTTGGTCAGCCCAAGGCTATAATTTTTTTTATTATCATTTACAAACTTACATTCACTCATTCATCTATTGCAAAGTTAGAAGGGCAGATTTCTAAAGGGGACACCTTATCTAATATAAGCAACAAAGGGTTTGAAATAGTAAAAAGACAAGAGACAGACGATAGGACAGAACCCCATATGCCCCAAGAAAACCTAGGATAAACCATAAAGACCACACAAATAACTTCAATAGTGACCCTAAAGTCAGACTAACATGTTCATTGAAATCGGACACAGGACATATAAGCAAAACCATCATAGATAAAATAATGTCCTAACTCAAAAATTAAGATTGGACTTTCCTTGTGGCCAGATACTCAGGAGGTAATAGGATGGTTTAAGAAGACAGAAAAGGCAAAAAATTCCAAATTTATACAGTTAGATATAGATAACTACTACTCCACAATTAACCCTAAAATATTCAATAAAGCACCCATATTTGCAATGAAAAATTCTAGCTTATCTAAGTCAGATGTTGTTGTTGGCACTCCGTCGCTTACGACATCGAGGGTTCCAGCTGATTCGATCAACGGAACAGCCTGCTCGTGAAATTAACGTGCAAGTGGTTGAGCACTCCACAAACACGTGTACCCTTAACGTAGTTCTCGGGGAGATTCAGTGTGACACCGAGTGTGACAAGGCTGACCCTTTAAAATACAGGCACAACAGAAACAGGAAGTAAGAGTGAGAGAAAGTTGTGGTGGAAGAGTACAGCAGGGTTCACCACCATCCCTTGCCGGAGCCTCGTGGAGCTTTAGGTGTTTTCGCTCAATAAACACTCACAACACCCGGTCTGGGAATTGAAACCGTGATCCTATGACCGCGAGTCCGCTGCCCTAACCACTGGGCCATTGCGCCTCCACAAGTCAGATGTAGACATAATATTTACAGCACGAGAAACTGTTGTTAATTATAACAACAAACTATGGATGAGAGCAGATGGAATGAATTCCTTCGATAAACCAAACAAAAGATACAAAATTTCCGAAGTCCTATGGTATAACCCAATTTTCGGATTGCAAATATCATTGAAGATAGGTAAAGAATTCCTTACAGTGTTAGATAGGTGCTTCCCTAAAACATATAAATACCATTGTATCTTCAACAAGTACACAGTGAAAGTATTGTATGCCACATCCAACAACACACAAATACAATAAAAATTAGGCATGCAAACAATGACCACAGACAAAGAACAAACAGATGAAAACAACACAGGGTATAGGAGCCATAACAAAAATAAACACAATAGGGGTCACAAAAACATAGATTTCTAATAAATTTTCTGCAATTAAGGCGGAAATGTGTCAAAAGATTTGTAGAAGTGTTGCTGGTAGGGTTCAGCATTGTACTGAAAAATGAAGGGGGTTGTTTTGAACATGTTGATTAAAATTTTTATAATAAATGAATTACGGTATTTTGATGGATCAATACTTACTCTTTTAGTTGTTTCAGTCATTTGACTGTGGCCATGCTGGAGCACCACCTTTAGTCGAGCAAATCGACCCCAGGACTTATTCTTTGTAAGCCTTATTCTATTGGTTTCTTTTGCTGAACCGCTAAGTTACAGGGACGTTAACACACAAGCATCGGTTGTAATTGAAATATTGACTTCAAATTTTGGTACAAGGCCAGTAATCTCAAAGAAGGGGTTAAGTTGATTACATCATCCCCAGTGCATAACTGGTACTTATTTTATTGACCCCGAAAGTCAACCTCGGTGAAAAGGTAATTGAAATGTTACAGAAATAAGCAAGGCAGCTTTTCAAGGAGAAGGTGATAGTCACATGACTTTATCTGAAATTGGCTTTTTTTTCTAGCATCTGACAACATCATCCTCAAATATATCTATTCTGGAGCACTGCAATCAACATTGGAGAAAAAAGTCACTGATTAGAAAATATAATTCAATTAAACTAATTATGTAAATTAGTGCAGCGTTATGAAAGAAATGTGTTTTCTGAGAAAACAAAAAAAAATCCAGAGTAAAATTTTATCTTGTGTACTATATTAGTTTATTTGAAGTTCTTTGTGTACGTATTTGCAAAATTCAACTTGAACCATGTCCTGGATGGGACCATCCTGAGAGAATCCCTATTCATGCACAACTTAAAGACTGTGAGCATCCTCTTTTGAAAGGAATTTATCCAAAATACTTATTACTCATACAAGCTTTCACCTATCGCCTTATCACTTGCAGTCTTTCATCTTTTATCTTCTCATCATCTGTGTTGATTGCACCATCATTCCCACTCTATCCATGAAAAATTCATCAGACTGATGGGTTTCAATTTTTAATGACTTCCTTAACTTTTCAAAGAAATGCATGAAATTTTGATCCAATTTAAAGGACATAATGGAAATTAATACGCACAAGTCAAATTCTGCAACACCACTCCATTACATTTGAAAAATGACTTCACTTAAATGGCAGCCATTTTCGCTCTTTCCAAAACTTGCATCATAACACACTCAAGAGTTTCAGACCCCACTTCTCTGATTTCTCTAGTGATGTTCTCCTTCAGTTGCACCAGGGTCTCCGGTATGTTGATGTAAACCTTCTCTTTCAGGTATCTCTACAAGAAAAAATCTGGGCTAGTCAAGTCTTGGGGAACATGAAGAACAGTTGACATTGCCGTAGTGGGAGATTATTCTCTCTCCAAAACACTGCCATAGCAACTGCATTGTTCCTCTTACGGTATGAGCAGTTGCCCCATCTTGCTGGAACCATGTGTGAGGTCTACTTTGAATGGCCAGGCAGAAAAAGGTCTCAGTCATGGATACCTGAAAGAGAGGATACCACAAGAAAGCACACTCAATACACTGTTACGTGGCTGGCATTAGGAAAGTTATCCAACCATAGAAACCAAGCCACGTACGAACACTTTGTCTTTGTGGGCTGTGGCAAACTAGCCAACACCTGCAAGGATGGAAAGCAGACAAAAGATGATGACGATGGTGATGATGACGACGACGACAATGATGATGTGTGTATGTGTGTGTGTAAATATTCTTTTCTACTCTAGGCATAAGGCCCAAAATTTTGGGGGAGGGGTGCCAGTCAATTAGATCGACCTCAGTATGCAACTGGTACTTAATTTATTGACCTCGAAAGGATGAACAGCAAAGTCTACCTGGATGGAATTTGAACTCACAACGTAGCAACAGACAAAATACTGCTAAGCATTTCGCCCGGCGAGCTAACCATTCTGCCAGCTCGCTGCTTTATGTGTGTGTAAATATTGAACAATGAGTATGAGTGCTCAACACCACACTGGTGGGTAAGGATTCTTTATTTGTGTTTTAAGTCTCCTATTGGTTCCATATTAAGGAATGTCTCATAAATTATCAAACCTATCACATGGAAATTTGATGTTCATCCCCACTTTGTTTGGATATACATACATACATAGATACATACATACTTACATGCACACACACACACATTACATATGTACATACATGCATATATACATACACGCACACACACACACATATTACATACATACATACAAGCGTGGCTGTATGGTAAGAAGCTTGCTTCCCAACCACATGGTTCCAGGTTCGGTCCTGCTACGTGACACCTTGGACAAGTGTCTTCTACTGTATCTTTAGGCCGATCAAAGCCTTAAGTGGATTTGGTAGATGGAAACTGAAAGAAGCCCATTGTATATGTGTGTGTGTGTGTATTTGTGTATGTCTCCCCTACCATCACTTTACTGCCGGTGTTGGTGCGTTTACATCCCTGTAACTTAGCGCTTCTGCATAAGAAACTGATAGAATAAGCATCAGGCTTACAAAGAATAAGTCTCAAGGTCGATTTCTTCAACTAAAAGGTGGTGCTCCAGCACGGCCACAGTCAAATGACTGAAACAAGTAGAAGAAAGACTAAAAGAATACATACATACAACAGATACTCAGGGAATCGATTTTCTCAAATGCTTCGGAGGCTCATTACAGGCAGTGGATAATTTCTACAATTCAAGGGACTTAATTAGCTGTGTGCTGGGATGCGCAGAAAGTGTAATTGTGAGAATAAGAATAAGTTGGAGAAAATTCAGAGAGTTTTTACCTCTGTTGCCAGAAACAACCTCACTTTTAACAACCAGAGCTGGTATCACATAAAAAGCACCCAGTAAACTCTGAAGTGGTTGGCCATTAGGAAGGGTGGCATGCCAGAAACAGATAATAGAACCTGGTGTGGTCCCTAGCCTTACCAGTTCTGGTCAAACCATCCAATCCATGCCAGTATGAAAAACAGATATTAAATGATGATGATGGTGATATAAATGTATGTATGTATATATATATATATATATATATATACATATACATATACAGATGCACACACACACACACTCATGCATCACATTTTATAATCTTTTGCTACTGCTCCAGTCTGGCCTGAATTCTCATTCACAAAAATTTTCTTTGGATTTCTTTTAATTTTATCTATTTTTTTCATAAAAATCTGATAGAAAATTCTTCAATTTTTTTTCCATAAATCTTCGTCTGCTGACATTAAATTATTCCTTGGGAAAACAAAAAACCGACAATCTTTTTTCTTTCAACAAAATTATGGAAATGGCTTTATCTCTCTTTGTTCTTTTCTCTTATTTTCTATCAATCTCCTTTTCTCTAATTTTCCCCCCTTGCTTACTCTCATCCTTTCTCTAATTTTCTTTTCTCTCTCCCTCTTCTTGCTCTCTCTTTCTCTCCTCATTCATTCAATATCTGTTTGTCTCACTGCTTCTCTGCCTGTCTCTAACCCACCTCCTCTCTACAAATCATGCATTATTCTCATACATTCAAATCACAATCAAGATAAGCTAACAAAGAATTCTCTATGCAGCAAAACAACCTGCCAAATACAACAACCAAATTTTTCTGAATTCAGTCCCCACTTTTATCAGGGCAACATCTTCGTTTCCTCGCGCGAAATACATGGAAAAATTACATGTTGGATAATTGTGGGTAAACGGCAGGCCACCGTGTTCAATGAAAAATGTAAAGGCAGTGTTATTTTTATTGTGGAAACGGTGAACTCCTTCATAAAGAGTGCTATTGCAACAATTGCATAGAGCCATGATGTTAGAGCAAAATTAGGATTTTGTGTCTGTGCGCGTACGTGTGTGAGAGAGAAAGGGATAGAGTGAGTGAGTGAGAGAGAAGCGGAGAGAGATAGAGTGAGTGACAGAGAAAGCGAGAGAGATAGAGTGAGTGGGAGAGAAATAGAGTGAGTGGGAGAGAGATAGAGTGAGTGAGAGAGAAAGCGAGAGAGATAGAGTGAGTGAGAGAGAAAGCGAGAGAGATAGAGTGAGTGAGAGAGAAGGGGAGAGAGATAGAGTGAGTGAGAGAGAAAGGGAGAGAGTAAGAGTGAGAGAGAGAGAGAAAGAGTGAGTGAAGGTGATGATGGATGTCTTTTAAGGTACATGCAACGTCATCATGGTCGTCGTATAAAATGTTTACGATAGATAACTTATGGAAAGATTATAATTGAAAATTTTTGTAATTCAAATATGTCAATGAAAATAAAGTTTAGTCAGTAGTGGAAATAGTACTGAATCTTTTGATATCCCATACGTGAAAATCGACAATTCGGTTCTGGAATACATAAGGAACATAGATATGCACCCTGAAAAACCCCAAAATTGATCGACACACACTCCCTACTCAGCAATAAAGGGTGCGCGAGCGCAACAATCTCTACGGCTCCCTGAAAATGAACGGCTTAAACAAGTGTTTTACATACCTGTTGAATACGTCGGTCCTGTTTCTTTGCTTTAATGGTAAGCGATTCTCATTGAAGCAAACACGATATTGAATAATTCTCCGGACTTCGTGTATGTTTATCTACTTGCCTCTATGTGTGTATGTGTATGTGTGTCTGTCTGTGTGTGTGTGTGTGTGTCAACCATCTCATCAGCAACAACCATCATCATCTTATTCACAACAATAAGCAACTGCTGCTTTGCTCCTGAAATTGTGTAGTTGTGTGTATGTATGTGTGTGTGTGTGTGTGTGTGTGGTGGTGGTGGGGCTCTTTTGCAAGATAAATTAATTTTGACGGTAAGGACTGAACCCATTGTTTCATTGTCACAATTAAAAATAAATTCGAAGGATTAACATCGCACAAGTTCATCCGCTATTTCCGTAAACTCTAATTGACAAAATCAAGAAGCTACCACAGCCATCCCATCAACAGCAATCGTCACCATCTTCTTCACAATATTTGTACCCTTTAAAAAGAAGCAGCTGTTGTTGTTTTTCTGAATTTATTTTACATTGTATGCACCATGATTGGAACTTTTACTGTACCTTGCACCAGAGAACATTATAGATTATCAGAAGACAAAGCATATTGCCAATGAAAAAACGGGCGCTTGCACACATTCGATGAATTTTTAAAATTTTAGTCGTTCTATTGATGGGTTTGTCAATAGAAAGTGTGCTAAATGTGAGGAAGAAAAAAAAACTCATTCCATAAGGAAAAGTACAGTTACGGAAAACTCTAAGCTGCCATTATATGTAATTTTCCATTTAGTGTTTGATTTTATTTTCGAATTGTCTGTGACGATATCTACAAGTATGAATTGCATTGATATAAAAACTGCTGTTCAGTGGTACCAGTTCTGTAGAGATGTTTGTTCGCCAAAACTGCTGCAGGACAAAACTCCCATTGGTGGTCCGGATCATACAGGGGAGATCGACGAAAGCTTGGTCTTCAATAGCAAGAACAATGGGAAAGACTTCCGCCCGTCCCCCCAATTTTCTCCCAAATTTGTTTACTTAAATTTGCTAACCCTAAAACCCTAATCTTAATTACAGAAATGTTTTGAAATTTTTGTACGAATCATAATGTCCGTATTTTTCCGTATATTTTTGTAAAAAAAATTATGAAAAAAGTACAATTGAAAGAAATGGGGGTGGTAATTTAGAAATGCCGAATTTTGGCAGATTTGTATCCCGCGTAGCCGAAAAGCGGGGTTTGTGTCAAGAAAAAAAAAGGATTTTTTAAAAGGGTGGTTTTTGTGGAGAGGGAGAGGGGAAGAAGTCTTGTCGAACAATGTAGGAAGATGGTGTCGCAAAACTCGGGTTGTCGGCTGTTATGACACCACAACCAGAAAAGTATTCCTTCAAAGTGTACCCAATAGGAGTACAGAGACGTTGGAGAATGTTATCAGCCAAAACCTTCTTCCAGGAATTACTGTTATGACTGACAATTTGACAAGTTATTGTAATGTCTAGGTTACATTCACCATTCGGTGAATCATTCTCCAAATTTCATAGATCGGTCACCGGAGTATGTACAAATTGGCGGAGGTTAAAGATCATGGACCGCAACCTCTTTGGGATATTTTGGGGTGTTTTATTTTTACATGCACACATTATATCGAGGACGGAGATTCCGAATCTGCAAAAAAAATCTGCATTTCAGAATTTATATTGTACAGGCCAGAAAGAAACATAAAAAAACATAAATGTCAAAATACACCATTACTCAATCTTCCCCTCTCCTTCTCTATCGATACGAAATCGAAGCGTACAAGTTACCCGATTAAAATATCGGCAAGAAAAATTGCTAAAGGAAAGTGGAAACACTCGATGCTATTTGAAAACTATTTTGCTGGGATCGATCCAGTAATTTTAGTAGGTATGTAAAAGATATTGCTTTAATACACTTTGTCTTGTTTCACACACACACTAACATGTTTCTTTTTTGTCCAGACATCGTTACCACTAATTTTTGTAAGTTCAGCATTTGTTTATTATTCTTTTCAAACTTGTTTGATTTTTTTCAATCTAATGTAAATCTACAATCTAGAAACCGTATTTCTGCAAAATGTCATCTTAAAATATGTGTAAAGAAAAGGGGCTGATGCAGCTTCGCACCTCACCTTCAGAAGTACATGTTTAAAAAAAGATTTCTTCGGAAACGTGTCTGTATATATATA
>NC_069007.1:11020625-11021428 GCF_001194135.2 Octopus bimaculoides
TTGCTAAAATTTACGAGGGAAAAGCTGGGATCTTGTGAATTTTCCTAAGTCCTCTCCTCACCCGCTTGGAAAAGATTTTCTCCACAAATTTCTTTATAATCTGAATGTCTACCGTTTGAAAGGTATTTCTATAAAGTTTGATTGGAAAAAACTGCCATTTTGCTAAAATTTACGAGGGAAAAGCTGGGATCTTGTGAATTTTCCTAAGTCCTCTCCCCACCCTCCTGTTGCTTTGCGTGCATTTTTTTTCCCATATTCGTTTCCTGCACATTGTTTTACACCCATTCCAGTATATTTTTTGGAATTTTATTCCCTGGTCAAGATGTAAACATTAATCGAAGTAGCGTCTTTAAGACAAACTACTTCAGAGAAATGAGTCGGTGGAAGATTCCACTTGATTACTTAACCAATGTAGAACAAAAAGAAAAGCAAAATGGTCATGGTTCTGCCAAAACTGGATCAAGGCTGGAGGATTTGGTAAATCACTTTATTGCTGACGCATTACCTCCATTTCATTACTGCCACTTCAACACTGACCCATTTCATCCACATCATTTCAGTGCCAGCCCATCATCATCATCATCATCATCGTTTAACGTCCGCTTTCCATGCTAGCATGGTTTGGACGATTTGACTGAGGACTGGTGAAGCCGGATGGCAACACCAGGCTCCAGTCTGATTTGGCAGAGTTTCTACAGCTGGATGCCCTTCCTAACGCCAACCACTCAGAGAGTGTAGTGGGTGCTTTTACGTGTCACCCGCATGAAAACGGCCACGCTCGAAATGGTGTCTTTTATGTGCCA
>NC_069007.1:11024441-11036629 GCF_001194135.2 Octopus bimaculoides
TGAAGCACTAGTCTGATCTTAAGTACTCTGTCACTTACTCTAACGACCTCGATTACCTTATCCACCCATTTCTCCGCTAGAAGTATTCCTACGCCCCCGACCCCGTCAGTGTTCCCTGCCCAGAAAATCTTGTACCTGTGTTCTTTGCCTGTGAGGAACCTCGCAGAACCTCCACTCCATCTTACTTCCTGGATGCAGCACATATCTACGCGTCTCCGTTCAAGCATCTCAACAATTTCACCAGATCTACCTTTCAGCGTGCCGACGTTGAGAGTGCCAATCCTAACAGTATGGGTGTTGGGGGTGTGGGCCTGTAGCCTGGGAAGGGGAAAAGCAGTGTCGTGTACCTGTTCATCTTTATTAATTCAGTATGAAAGCATTTCATTGCCAAATCATGGCATCAACTAACATTCTCTAAAAATTGAAATTCATTAAATTCAAATACAACTGAGAAATCACCTTTCTTCATTGAAAACAATAAAATAACAACAAAATATTAATCGCTGAAAGAAATATAACAGGTTCATTGCCATTTCATCATACCATTTTCTTTTTCTTCTTTTTTTTTCCTTGCAGTGGGGTTTTTTTTTCTTTTTTTTAGCAATCTGGCAATTTAATTTTGAATAATAATAATCTGTTTAATTTCATTTAACCTCTCTGAATTTTAATTATTAGAGTAACTTAGCTGGTGGAGGTCGGGTAGCACCACACATCCTTCCAATTTTTTTGTCTTTTTGTTTCTTTTCCAAAAATTTCTTTGGATTTCTATGTTTTCAATATCAGAGATATTGCTAAAAAAAGAGTTTTCGAAATTTTAATTTCCCCCCATCCCCACCCTGGTTTTTTAATTTTTCATTTTCTTTTCAAATTTTTTTTTGTTAATCCACGTATAAAAATACGAAGATTACAAATCTGGGAAAAATTAAAAAAAAAAAATTTCATGTTGTCTCAGAAAACATCCTACATTGCCCCTCCAACCCCCTTCCCAGTTTCCAAAGGCACAAAACTTCATACGTTTTACACATGCATAGATTTCTCCTGTAACAGTATAGGAAAGACTATCAAGCCCTCTCCAGAAAATCCATTATGCAAGAAATAACAGCTAAATGTCTGCAAAATATTTTTTCCTTTCATTTTACAATCCTTTTGTTTTTCTCAATCTTAACTTTCCATATCAATTCGAATTTTGATGCCATGCTACCAATTAGAAATTTCAAATAATTCATAATAGAAGCTTCGTTAATTTTATGTGTTTATACTTTGTTGATCCTCAACAAACCTCTGTGTGTGCACGTATGGATCTGAGAGAAAAAAACATAATTGAACTATCGTTGTGTATTGGTCTCCAGAGTGTCGGTATGGAGAGATGACATAATTTCCCTATTTCAGCCTAGCCTGTTTATCTATCATGAAGGAAGGTTGTGTGTGGGTGAATGATATCTACCAATACTGAAGGATTGCCAAAATAATTTATCTGTTACATCCCTTGTTTTATCATCTGAGGTAAAATCCCAGATAAGATTCTCAAGTTTTGACTCTTCTTCTGTCTCTAAGATCTGACTTTAAAATTTGGTTATAGCAAATGACATCTGGTTTCCTTAAATCTAAAATAAGAAAAACTTGAACAGGTGCAGGTGTGGCTGTGTGGTAAGAAGTATGCTTCCCAACTACATGGTTCCAGGTTCAGTCCCACTGTGTGAGACTAAACCTTGGGCAAGTGTCTTCTACTGTCCGATGTTCATCAACTGTCCGATGAATGGGAACGTGAAACTCCGAGTAACAGTCTTTTGTTATATTTCTGCTGCTTTTAAATAAAGCATATTACTCTACCTCTGGTATTTGAGTAATCTTTTTTCCACCTTGTTGCACATTTTATGTGCTTACTCCGGTATATATATATATATATATATATATATATATATGAATAATTATCATTTAAACTATAGGTTTTGAAATGATGGACTAAAAATGATTACCCAATAAAAACTTGAAATGGAGATTGTTCGGGTCTAACTTAACAGACAGCTCTACACTATACAACGCAGAGGAGATAAAAGAAAATCTTTAAACAGCCAAATTGAAGGATATCAAGTAAAGACCCTGAAGAAACTGCACTGGTTTCATAGTATGTTTGTAATCACAACAGTTACTAGTCGGTGCAATTGAAACATATGTTGGTCTATGTAAGGCGGTATATAAATTAAAGTATTAAAGGTAATGCTATGCAACTTCGTAGCAATCCTTACTATTAATACTGTTAATATTTGTTTATATATATATATATATATATATACACACACACACACACACACACACACACACACACACACACACACACACACACACACACACACACACACACACACACACACACACACACACGTGTGAACATTCTACCATTAAAAAGGCGTATTTTACATTGATTTGAGATCATTGTATCATATCTTCCTTTAGTGTATATCCATAAGTATACACATGGCATTCAGGTAGGAACTGTTCAATGAAGGCTGGTGAGTGTAGAGTATCTGAAGATGGTTGTTTTACATTTAAGAATGGTTTAACAAAGATTTGGCTGCTATTGAAAGAAATACTATGTACATTATTAAAGTATACTGGAATGATTACTGAATATATTTTTCAATGTTATGCATAGGTTTTCTTGGATTATTGTATAATCTCCAGGTTATCGCTAACATTTTAGTGAGTCCATCAGGTACATTTGTTTCATTGGAAAAATCCTACAAATTATGCTCTGAAAGTCTGGTATCTTTATAATGGTTGTGATGGACTTGTATTGTTTGTTCTTTGTGTTACTGGATAAATATTTATTCACTATCTGAATGTATTAATGAGTGTAAAGAAGTAGTATTAATTTTGGAAGAAACTGTTAAAACTGACATCATGAAAAAATTAATGAACTTAAAGTAAAAGAAATATATGTACCTGCATGAATATTTGTTTTTGAATCTGTTGTTGAATATCGTTACTGATCATTATGTTTCTGCAGAATCATTTTGGCTTTTTTTGTTTTTGAAGGAGGAGGTTAATTTGTTCATTCTCAATTGAAGTCATAATCATCGTCATCATTTAACATCTGTTTTCCATACAGGCATGGGTTGGATAGTTTGATAGGAGCTGGTAGCATAGAGAACTATGTTAGGCTCCAGTGTCTGCTTTGGCATGGTTTCTATAGCTGGATGCCCTTCCTAATGCTAGCCACTTTACAGAATGTGCTGTGTACTTTTAATGTGGCATCAGCAGGGTCCCTGAGTAACTTTCAAGAGCAAGACCCCCTTGAGTGGGGAGAGGTTAGAATATAATAAAGGAGATACATGGTGACTCAGTTAGGAAATAAGGGCTAGAAAGAGAGGGAGAGAGAGTTAGAGAGGAATATACGAAGACATGGTGACTGTTTTGGCAGGATTTTTTTCTTTTTTTTTTTTAGGCATCCCGCTGTAAAAATCCTGCCAAAACAGTCACAGAAGTTTGGTACAGGCTTCTGCCTGGCTGGCTCCTGTCAAACTGTCCCACTCATGCCAGCATGGAAGGCAAACATTAAACGATGATGATGATGATGGCTACCCCTATTGGGAAAGAAAACAAAAAGAGTATGCAGGATAAAGAGAGGTTTATGTACCCAACATGTTTCAGTATTTTATAGTTCTACTTGTTTTATAGCAGCTTACAATAAGCTAAACTGTTTTCAAACTTCAAATTCACTCCATGCTTTATAAAATAATTGTTTTGTTGTTTCCATATTTTGTAATTCATCTATAAATGATGCCAAACCCGATGTATAGATAAATACCGTTTGCTTTTCTACATGGCTGAAATCTGTATTGTCAGTTTCATATTTCATTGCCAGGGGTCTTTCTAAACGAGAACTTCCTTGTAAGCAACAGTCACTGTGGAATGTTTGTTGTTTGGTATATACATATTCAATCCTGGAAGCCCTGTGGACACTCTATAGAAGACAACACATCTTTGTTCATGTGTGAATATGGGCCTTGGTAGATATTTTTTTATTCTTTTATTTGTTTCAGTGATTTGACTGCAGCCATGCTGGAGCACTGGCTTAAAGAGTTTTAGTTGAAGAAATTGACCCCAGGACTTATTCTTTATAAGCCTAGTACTTTTCCTATCGGTCTCTCTTACCGAACCACTAAGTTATGGGGAAGTAGATACACAGTTGTCAAGCAATGGTGGGAAGACAAACACTGGCACAAAGACACACACACATATACATACATACATACATACATATATATATATACGATGGGCTTCTTGCAGTTTCCATCTACCAAATCCCTTCACAAGGCTTTGGTTGGCCCGCGGTTATAGTAGAAGACACTTGCCCAAGGTGCCATGCAGTGGGACTGAACCCAGATCCATGTGGCTGGGAAGCAAGCTTCTTACCACACAGCCATGCCTGTGCCTATATAAAGCTATTTTCTCAAATGTTTGTCTTTGTCATTTATTAATTGTCCTTACCATTGCTAATTTAACTGTTGTTTAACTAATGTAAATGCTAACTCTTCACCTACTGAAGAAACGGTAACTTTTAGGATAAATAGTTTTTATGCAATGTGAACTTTCAGTTTTACGGAGATGTACTTGCATAGCAAGTGACCTGATCTGAGATCGTGTGCTGGAACGAAAACAATTGCAGCGTGGAAGGTGTTTATAAGCCATTTAAAATAACACACAAAATCCGTTAGATTCACTTCAACATTTAAATTTAATTTGTCAAAATATTTTCGTCGCTTTGAGACCGCGACCTGTTCACTGACAAAATTCTGTGCTGCAGTTTTTGCCATAATGACTTTTTCTTGAATAACTAAACATATACCATTACACATGCCATTAGCTTGGTCAATTGTATGTAAGCGCCTAATGACTGTGCTACTCTTTAATTTTAATATGTGTGATGGTAAGCCTGAAATATTTAGTGTATTTAAGTACTCTATAGGGTTATCCTAATGCAAATATTGATCATGAATAAAGAGGGCCTTTTCATCTCCTGGAAACAGTTTTAGTATTTCTGCATTAATGAGATGAACATCAATATTTTTGGGTGCTAAAACAATTTTTGGAAATTTTTCTGACTCTGTAATACATTCATGTATGACGTTTCTATTGAAAACTGCGGAAATGAGGTCAATGAAATCATGAACAATCGTACATTCCTGGGGTATTATAAGTTTGCTATTTGCTTCTTCTACAGAACCATTTCCTTCATGAAGTACAAAGTTGTTGAAATAAATTTGATTGTTTTGATCTTTTGAATTCTGTACACATGATTTTAATTGAATATATTCTGTCAATTTTTATGTTTCCATAAAAATGAATTCTTAAAGTTGCTCTCTACTATCTGTGGTCTTCTTCCAAGTTTAATGACAGATAACATTTGTTGAAAATCCCCACCAAAAATTATTAGTTTTCCTCCAAACAAAACATGTTCAAACCTGGGGGTTGACCGTTTTCATAAGCTCCCTTAATGTTCTATCTAATGCCACTGGGAGGAAATGGTGAGACATAGTGGGAACTTATTCCAAATTGTAACATCATCCTGAATGATGTAAATTGCTTCGTAATTCCATGTAGATACGTTACATGTAACACCATTAATTGGATCGAAGGGAGAGAGCAGAACGAGCCATCGTAACTCCAGCAAGTAGCAATGCAGTTATAGCAGATGTTGCAGTTGCTATTGCAATCTTTCCTTCTTAGTGGACATAGGAAAGAATGACACTACAGAGAAAAGTCTTACCTGACCCACCTGGACTGTCAATAAAGTTTTAGCAGAGAGAATCTTGTGGCTGTGAATATCTGCTTTTGAATTGAAGATTGCCGCTTTGATAATCTGGAGTGCTGCTTGTTGATCACAATTTAATTTTTTGACATTTTCATCAAAGAGACTCTTTTGTTTAATCGGCGGAAAATCTCTAAAGGTCTTGCAGAATGAAATTGTTGCTTGTACTGATGTTGAACCATTTTTTTCTTAAAATAATTTCAGTTTTTTTTGTAATGTATGTTGTTGTATGCTATCTTTGCTATCTTCTATTTCTAATGCTGTCATTTGATCTTCTGAAAAGTTGTCTTTCCAATTCTGTAAATAATTTGTCAGAGCAACAATGTCCTTACATCTGATATGGAATTGCTGAAACATTTGTGAACTCCATAGTTAGATAGTATTCCTGGTCATCATGTGTTAGGCCTAGTTTTCTGGAAGCTTTTAAGAATGGAAGATTATATCATTAATAGCTTTCATAACCTCAAATGATGGAATATGATGCAATAACATCCAGGAATATGATGCAATAAAATTCTCAGAATTGCTCCTGTCACCTTTGGTGAAACAAAGTAGATACACCCAATTGCATGTGTATCATTTTTTCTGAGATGGCACATTTTCTGAGAATTATTCCATGTGTGAAATTCTGGGGAAAGTGTAAATGACTTACTTAGCTAAAGATACCTGGTTAACACACATCCATTCATTGAGGGTGGACTTGTATGAGTGTGAGCAACGTGTTGGATATCATCATTAAAGTAAACATATTGCTACTGGGGTAAATGAATTGTATGCCATTGAACTGGAGAATATGAACAATATACAGAAATCCTTTGCCATATTATGGTTCACCTATTGCAGTTTATTATTTAAGCTTACATTGACACCTCCATGGTGTTGTTTTGCATTTGTAATAAAATAAATATATACAAATTATAAAAATAATAAATAAAAAAATATACAGTATACAGTACTGTCTCTACTTTGCAGATTTTCACCTATCGCGGGGGTGGGGTGGAATGTAACACCCACGATAGTCAAGGGATTACTGTAATTAGAAAGCCCCAAATCCTCCAGAATGCCTCTGATGAGGATACATAAAGGCCATTAATATAATTTTCAATTTCATCTTTGTGTGTTTTCTGTTTGTTGTGAATTGGTTTGTCTACTAATATTGACTGTCACCTGATCATCTTTATGAACATGTTTGCTGATATATTTAACTGGTTTTTCAGCCGCACATATCTCTACTTTAAAATTATCTCCATATTTGACTAAAAAGGTGGAGGAATATGATACTACTGTACAATTATCCAATTCAACATTTGACTTTGTAAATGTAAAACCATTATTTCAACATCAGCAAAGCAGATGACTGTTATGACTGTGTAATGTATTTTCCTGAAAGTCTTTAGGGAAATGTGTTTTATATTTCCCATCAACTATATATGTTGCATTGGGTTTATCTCTCCCACATGAACCATGTAGCATGCTTTTGATGACATGTTGAAATAGAATTGATATATTTATGGATTTGGAAGTTCTGTATAAGCAAACTTTCCATAATGTTCTGGATCTAACACAATCCTTTTTTTTTAAATATGGACAACATATGACAATGGGGAAATCCTTCAGTATTGGTAGGTAACATCATTCACCCACACAACCTTCACTCGCGACATAGATAAAGAGGCTAGGCTGAAACAGAGGGTTAATGACATTGCATCCTCAGACCGACACTCTGGATACCAATGCCAAAGGATCACTCAGTTATCTTTTTTCTTAGACACACACACGCACGCACGCATGCACGCACGCACGCACGCACACACACACACACACAGAGAGGTTCATTGCAGATCAACATTGTATAAATACATATAATTAACAAAGCTCACAGTATGATTTAATTGCTATTTCTATATAGACATAACACAAAAATAGTTTGTAGCATGGCATCAAAAATCAAATAGTTATGGAAAGTTAAGATTTAAAAAAAAAAAGGGTTGTAAAATGAGAGGAAAGAATATGTCCCAGATATTAATTTCTTTATTGCCCACAGGGGGCTAAACATAGAGGGGACAAACAAGGACAGACAAAGGGATTAAGTCGATTACATCGACCCCAGTACGTAACTGGTACTTATTTAATCGACCCCGAAAGGATGAAAGGCAAAGTTGACTTCAGCGGAATTTGAACTCAGAATGTAAAAACAGACGAAATGCCGCTAAGCATTTCGCCCGACGTGCTAACGATTCTGCCAGCTCGCCGCCTTAATGTTCCAGATATTTAGCTGTTATTTCTAGCATAATGGGTTTTCTGGTGAGGGCTTGATATCTTTTTATCTGTTGTTACAGGAGAAATCTATGCATGCATAAAACATAGAATTTTTGTGCTTTGGGATATCGGGAAGGGGTCAAGAGGGGCAATATAGGATGTTTTCTAAGACAGTTTGAAATAAAAAAAATATTTTCCCAGATTCGTAATCTCTGTATTTTTCCATGTGGATTAAAAAAGAAATTTGAAGAAAGTGAAAAATTAAAAAATTTTTTGAAGATGTGTTGTTTGTTTTTATTTTAGCAAATTTGTAATCTCTGATATTGAAAACATAGGAATTCAAAGAAATTAAAAAAAAACAAAAAACATATGAATGTGGGGTGCTTACACCTGACCTCCGCCACTTACTCTAATTGTAATTCATAGAGGTTAAACAAAATTAAACAGAATATTATAGTTGCTAGATTGCTAGGAAAAAAAAAAAACTACTGCATGAGAAGGAAAAGAAAATGGCATGATGAACTGGCAGTGAACCTGTTATATTTCTTTCAGCAATTAATATTTTATTGTTTTGCATTTGTATTTATGAATTTCAATTTTAGAGTATGTTAGTTGGTGTCATGACCTCCACCTGTTATTAAGGCAATGTTTGTTTTGTGCAACATGATGGTTCTGAGGAAGGTTGTTGTGTTGGGGTTGAAAGCAATTATTTGGTTAACAAAGATGGAATTAACAAAAATGTACCGACACTAACTAAATGAAAATTATATTATGCAATGCATTTAAATTTCCAATTTCACAAATGTTAATTTAATTGTTTTCTGCAATGAAAATAATTAAATGAAATGTAAGAGTTTCTATGAAAGAGGATCTGATAGTAGCAATTCTCTTTTTAAGAATACAATAGGCAATCTTTCGAAAAAGGTAGAGAGATAATGAAAGTTTGTTTGGCAATTTCTGTAAAAATCACTTATGTTTATATATTTTTTGTATATGCATGACGTGTTTGTGTGTATGTATGTATGTTTATGTAAGTACTGTATATTTAGGCACAGGACTGGCTGTGTGGTAAGTAGCTTGTTTACCAACCACATGATTCCAAGTTCAGTCCCACTGCATGGCACCTTAGGCAAGTGTCTTCTACTATAGCCTTGGCCAACCAAAGCCTTGTGAGTGGATTTGGTAGATGGAAACTAAAAGAAGCCTGTCGTATATATATATATATGTATATGTTTGTGAGTTTGTGTTTGTCCCCCCACCATCGCTTGACAACCGATGTTGGTGTGTTTATGTCCCTGTAACCTAGCGGTTTGGCAAAAAGAGTCCAATAGAATAAGTACTAGGCTTACAAAGAATAAGTCCTGGGGTCGATTTGTTCGACTAAAGGTGGTGCTCCAGCATGGCTGCAGTCAAATGACTGAAACAAATACAAGAAAGTATGTGTATCTGTGTATACACATACATACATATACTTACACAAATATACCCCCATCAACACACATAAATACACAAAGAATATGTGAACATAAGCAATTCAGCTGAAAATTAAAGTAAAGAAATAAAAATTTTGTATGAAAATTGCCAAACAAACACGTTCATTATCCTTCTATGTTTATTGAAAGATAGCCAACAAAATGATAGTACGTTCTAGATTCAGAGTTTTGATTCAACCTTTTATACACAGAATGTTTCTTTAATGAATTTTGTAGTGATAAATTTTTTAACATTTACAATATACTGTATTTTAACGTGTATAAGGAACCCCCTAATTTTTGGGGCTTAAAATTTGGAAAAAAGGTTTTGTAAGGGGTTATAATACTATCCATGTGAAGGTGGCGAGCTGGCAGAATCGTTAGCATGCTAGGCGAAATGCTTAGCGGTATTTCATCTGCCGCTACGTTCTGAGTTCAAATTCCTCCAAGGTCGACTTTGCCTTTCATCCCTTTCGGGGTCAATTAAATAAGTACCAGTTACACACTGGGGGCAATGTAATTGACTTAGTCCCTTTGTCCTTGTTTGTCCCCTCTATGTTTAGTCCCTTGTGGGCAATAAAGAATTAAATTCTATTCATGTATAAGAAGCTCCTATATTTTTTAAATCTAATTTTTGACAAAAAAGGGTTCCTTATACACGTTAAAATATGGTAATTTTGGTGCCGAACCAGCAGAATTGTTAGCATGCTGGGCGAAACACTTAGCGGTATTTTGTCTGTCTTCACATTCTGAGTTCAAATTTCACTGAGGTTGATTTTGCCTTTCATCCTTTCCACGTCAATAAAATAAGTACCAGTTGCATACTGGGGTCGATGTGATCAACTTACCTGCTCCCCACTAAGTTCAGGTCTTGTGCCTATATTAGAAAGGATTATTATTTATTATTATTATTATCATTATTAAGGCAGCGAGCTGGCAGAATTGTTAGCATGCTGGACGAAACGCTTAGCGGTATTTCATCTGTCTTTATGTTATGAGTTCAAATTCCGCCAAAGTCGACTTTGCCTTTCATCCTTTCAAGGTTGATAAATCAAGTACCAGTAGAGTGCTGAGGTCAATGTAAACGACTTTCTTCCTCCTTTCCACCCCAAATTTCTGTCCTTTTGCCAAAATTTGAAATCGATATTTACCATATTATTATTTTGTTTAATTAATTTTACATTCCTGTAATGCTTTAATCTCAGAAAGGTTAAGTAGCTAATTAAGTTTATTCCTTTGAAAATGGTCAGTTATCAAGTTACTTTAAGTGTTCAGTGTTTTGGTTTGAACTTTAATGAATTCTAGTTTTTGAACAGATAAACAAAGACATTCTTGATTTCCTTTCATAATTGAATTCTTTCACATTATAATCTTTGATAAAACAGCCTCTTTCCTTAGAATTTTCTAAGTCTTCTCTTATGCTCGTTTGTAACTTCTTCAATAATAAATGTAATAAAGCCATAACAACATAGTTATAACATTTAAACGGAAAATTCAACAGGTTACGGTGCTAAAAAATAGCTTGGCAATTCAACATTAGTCATGTACTGTGTCTGATTTCCATTGATATATGAAGCATATGATGAGTTTAATTACAAACAGAAGAGTCAGAGTCGGAATTGGTGAGCTATAGATTGATGACTCAAAGGTTTTGTGTACCGACTCCACAGGTCTTGTTTTTAATGGAAACAATAAGACATAACATTTAGTTTTTCTTGGACAAAAGTATGGGAATTAGTATATCAATTCTCTCTCTCACTCACTCACTCTCTCTCACTGACTGACTCACTCTCTCTCACTGACTGACTGACTGACTGACTCACTCACTCACTCACTCACTCACTCTCTCTCTCTCCCTCAATCTCTCTCTCTCTCTCTCTCTCAATCTCTCTCCGCTTCTTGGTCATTGTCGTCTTTTATCCTCTTTTCTTTTTCATGCTGACCACTGAAATGACTGGTATTTTTTCTCATCTCCCACTATTAACATGTTTTGCTTTTTCTCTGTTGTCCTTTTCTTTCTCATCCTTTAGGATATTCCTCCTAGCATTAGCCATATTTTTGAATCCTGGCTGGCCCTAAGGCTGTATTCAGTTTATTTCAGTTTGTTTGTATATCCACATTTCATCTTATTTGCTTTCATCTTTCTTTCAACTGCTGAGTAGATGAAGGTGTGAGTATGTGGCAAGAAGTTTGCTTCCCAATCACAAGGTTCTAGGTTCAGTCCCACTGCATGACACCTCAAGCAAGTGTCTTCTACTATAGCCTTGGGCTGATCAAAGCCTTATGCGTGGATTTGGTAGATGGAAACTGACAGAAGCATGCCGTGTGTATATATGTATGTGTGTATGTATGTATATATATGTATGTATATATGTATGTATGTATATATATATATATATATGTATGTATATATGTATGTATGTATATATATATATGTATGTATGTATATATATATATATATGTATGTATGTATATATATATATATATATGTATGTATGTATATATATATATATATGTATGTATGTATATATATGTATGTATATATATGTATGTATATATATGTATGTATATATATGTATGTATATGTATGTATGTATATATATGTATGTATATGTATGTATGTATATGTATGTATGTATATGTAT
>NC_069007.1:11037700-11038711 GCF_001194135.2 Octopus bimaculoides
AGGTGATACCTTTGGAGTCAAAATTTTGGAGTTGGATGAATTTTTGTAGCCTTTGGGGAAGCTTGAAAATTAAGTTATAAATATATTTATATACATGGAAGATTGTATTGTGTAACACATACACATATATACACTCACACACACATATTGTATATAATTATTAATTCCAACTGAGACTAGCCACTTGTAGCAATGTTATTGCTACAAGTTACAAATTCACTTGGAATAAATACACAACTAGGTTCTAACTTGTAATTGAGTGCTTTAAAGTTATTGCTTCGACAAATACACACACACACATCAACGACATTGTTTTGATGTCCACCTTTCTATACATACTCTTTACTCTTTTACTTGTTTAGAGATCAAATGGAACTCATTGAGATTTTCTTTGGTCAGATGCCCTTCTTGTCACCAACACAATTTTTTGAGTTTACACAATTTATTAATTGTAACACCATCATCATCATCATCGTTTAATGTCCGCTTTCCATGCTAGCATGGGTTGGGCGATTTGACTGAGGACTGGTGAACCAGATGGCTGCACCAATCTGATCTGGCAGAGTTTCTACAGCTGGATGCTCTTCCTAATGCCAACCACTCCAAGAGTGTAGTGGGTGCTTTTACATGCCACCGGCACAAGAGCCAGTCACACGGTACTGGCAACAGCCATGCTCAAAATGGTGTTTTTTATGTGACGCCTGCACAGGAACCAGTCCAGCGGCACTGGCAACGACCTCGCTCGAATGATTTCCTAACATGCCACCGGCACAAGTGCCAGTAAGGCGACGCTGGTAACGATCACGCTCAAATGGTGCTATTTACGGGCCACTAGCAAGGAACCCAGACAGCTGCTCTGGCAATGATCATGCTCGGACGGTGCTGTTAGTGCTCCACTGACACAGGTGCCAGTCATCGAATATGGTTCAATTACGATTTCAATTTCACTTGCCCCAACAGGTCTTCGCAAGCAGAGTTTAGTGTCCAATGAAGGAGAGGTTGGCATGGGTG
>NC_069007.1:11039265-11040295 GCF_001194135.2 Octopus bimaculoides
ATATATATACACATATGTATACATATATATATATCTATATATATATATATATATACACATATGTATACATATATATATATCTATATATATATATATATATATACACATATGTATACATATATATATATCTATATATAATATATACATACATATATGTATATCTATATATAATATATACATACTTATATATATATATGTATATCTATATATAATATATACATACTTATATATATATATATATATCTATATATATAGACACACACATACACACACATATATGAAGCATTAATTAAGATACATATACACTTACATATAATCATGTCCATGACCACCCACCAGCTACCTAAATCTCTCCCCACACACCCATATACACTCACTGAGTGAAAATCATTAATTTTGCTCTTTTTCTTTCCCTTTTTTTTATTATTCCTGTTTTCTCCCTCATTAATCTTCGTAATCCTGGCAAAGTGTGAATTTAGCCACCATATTGCAGCCTGATTGGGAGACCCACTGCTTCCCTCCCCACCAGCATATTATCCTAGAAAGAAGCAAAAAGTGAAGAGGGGGAAAAAAAGATGTAGAACTGTAAGTAACTGGTACTTTAAAACACTGTAAATGAGATTACATTCCAATTATGTGCTGATTAACTACTTATAATTAATTAACACACTAGATAGATTACTTGAGATTGTGGTGATGGTTGCAATGGAGTGGGTGCACAGAAACTTATTGATGTGTTTTTTGTCTTGTTTCTTTTTTTTTTTATATGTATATTTTGTTCTTAACTGTTTGCATCGGAAAGTATTTGGTATTTAGGAAAGCTCACGCTAAAACACCTACACGCACACACACATGCACCCCCACACATACGTGGGTGGGTGTGTGTTAGTATTCATTTATGTGTATCTGTTTCTGTATATGTGTGTGTATGTATATATATATATATATATATATATATATTGTATGTATGTATGTGTATATATATATATATATGTATATATGCATGTTTTTCTATATATATATATATATA
>NC_069007.1:11040780-11054475 GCF_001194135.2 Octopus bimaculoides
TATATATATATATATATATATATATATATATATATATATATGAATATGTATGTGTATGTATATATGTACATACATACATATATATATATATATATAGATAGACAGATAGTTGGATAGAGAGAAATATGTGTGCATAGACACACATGTAAAAATATTTATGTAAAAATAAAGGCAAATATATAACTGTATTGAGACGTAATATATATATGTACACATACACTCACATCTACTATTGAAGTAATTGTCACTCCAGTGGTTATGATAGTAAGAATTCCAGTTGATTTGATCAACCGAATAGCTTACTGATGAAAACTAACTCACAAGTGGCTGAGTACTCCATGGGCATGTTTACCTTCACATAAATCTCAGTGGGATTCAGCGTGACACAGTATGTGACAAGATTGCGTCTTTGAAATCCAAGTACTACACATTTTCACCAGCTGAATGGACTGGAGAAAGGTGAAATAAAGTGCCTTGCTCAAGGACACAATGACCTTTTGATCTCAAGCTGAATCTCCCTAACCACTTAGCCATGTGCTTCCCCCTACAATTGAACTAGATGCACAGATACATACATTTATACATGTGTGTGTATATGTATATGCATATATATAACATAAATATTATATATTTATATATACAGGGTTGTATGTATAAGTGTGTGTATACATATATATATGTATATATGTGTGTATATATATATAGAGAGAGAGAGAGACAGAGAGATATATGCATATACATGTATATATATATATATTTATGTTTATATGTGTATGAATACATATGTATGCATATACGTGGTATATATATATATAAGCTATCCACACACACACACACACACACACACACAACTACACCATACACATACACCATACACATACACCAGCATGCAGAGTCTTAGTTAGCAATTAGTTTGTTGTGTCTCGTAGTCCTATTGATATGTAACACTTGATGTTGAGTTATGTAACCTGTGGCAGTGTTTATGGTAAGTCGTTACTCCTACTTAGTAGACTATGGTGTGTACACACACACACACACGCATATATATGTTTCTATATTATATATATCATGTTGTTGTTGGTGGTGGTGTTTTTGTTTAGCCTCAGGTCAGCCCTGATCGACCAGACCTATAATCAAACAGATCCTATTCGTGACTAAAACATCATCTTATTTCTGTTTTTTTTTAAAAATTTTTTTAAGTATATCTCTGATTTACTTGACTGTATATGTTCTGCGCCACTTTCAGGATAGTAAGGCTTAATTTGAGGGAGATTTGCCTATTATTTGTAGCAATATGGGATAGTTGTTGTTACTACTTAACTCCTGGTCAAGTGAACAGACCTAAGCTCAAATATCAATCCACCTATAACCATCTTGATTTCTTAATCATCTCTGAGACTACATTGTCTGATATAGCATTCACTTTTCAAGTTGGTAAGGTGTTATTTGATGGAGATTTGGTTGCTATTACTAGCATGTTGAGTGACTGCATAAAGGCTAACTTTGTTATTGTTATTTAATTGTAAGTTGACCCTAATCAAGCAGATCTTAGATCAAAGACATTCCAGCCTTGACCATCTTGTCTTTCTTAAGTTTATCTAGGACTTGCATTAGCTAACCTATCCTCTCTATTTTCCAAGACATTTAGGATTGAATGAGATTTGGCTGCTGTTTCTTGCAGTTTAAGAGAATATGCTAATGTTTTTAATTAGCCCCTGGTCAGTCTTGATGCAGTAAATCTATTATTAGAGGCATTCAGCAGTGATCGTACCATATTTTTGCAGGATTAGTGTATCTAGGACAACATTAATTAATGCATCTCTCTTTTAACAATGTAGTGTGTGATTTGAAGGAGATATAGCTGCTGTATCTAGCAAGTTGAGTGATCATGTAGAGCCTCACGTTATTGTTGTTTTTTAGTCTCAGATCTGACCTGAGTGATCATTGATCAAAGACATTCCATTCATGATCACTACATCCTTTTTAAGTCACATTAAATAATTTTCGTTTTAATTTGACGTATCCTTTAGTTAGTTTGTGTTAGTGTTGTTGTTGTAGTCAGAATGAAGAGCAGTTTCTGACTGGTTAGTAAGTTACATACTGATGAATTTGTAAAAGTAAAGATTCATTAATTTCCTCCACACAGATATGCCCCTACCTCTTAAATTCTTATGCACTGATAATTTCTCCCTTTTTATTAAAAAAGTTCCCTTCTTCACTTGAAGAGGCTCTCTCAGTGATTTAATTAGATCTAGCCAAAAAAAGGCAACTGTTTTGTGTGTGTGTTCATTTGCAGACAGTTACACTGTGTCTTATGCTCATGGTCAAAGCACTCAGATTCCCACAAGTTTGCTTGGATGCAATTTGGGCAGTGATATGTAAGTCCATTTACTTATGCTCTTGACTCAGATACAGTCAAGATTAACTTTGTCTTTCCTGGGGTTGATAATAAAGTACCAGTTAAGTACTGGGGTCAATGTAATCAACTAATACTCTCCACTCAAAATTATTGGCTTGGCT
Source organism: Octopus bimaculoides (assembly GCF_001194135.2). Taxonomy (NCBI): domain Eukaryota; kingdom Metazoa; phylum Mollusca; class Cephalopoda; order Octopoda; family Octopodidae; genus Octopus; species Octopus bimaculoides. Next base: position 11,043,301 of record NC_069007.1, read on the forward strand.
TTGTGTCTAAATAAGAAACCATTATTATTATTATTATTACTTGTAAGCTGTTCCAAGTCTCACCCAGAGACTTCAAGTAACACCGAGTTTGACATTTTACTATGGGTGTTATTCATGATCAGCAATGATACAATGTCGGGGAAAGAGACCAGAATCTGAGAAGTGAGGTTCTGTTAAATTTGCAATCTTTCAGTTTTAAAAGAGTTTTACAAGAATCAGGTATTTCCATGTTGATAATGTTTACAGCAATCCCTTGACTATCGCAGGTGTTACATTCCAACCCCACCACCACGATAGGGGAAAATCTGCAAAGTAGAAACAGTATTGTACTGTATCATCATCATCATTGTTTAACGTCCGCTTTCCATGCTAGCATGGGTTGGACGGTTTGACTGAGGACTGGCGAGCCAGATGGCTGCACGAGGCTCCAATCTGATCTGGCAGAGTTTCTACAGCTGGATGCCCTTCCTAATGCCAACCACTCCGAGAGTGTAGTGGATGCTTTTACGTGCCACCGGCACAAGGGTCAGTCAGGTGGTACTGACAACAGCCACACTCAAATGGTGTTTTTTATGTGCCACCTGCATAGGAGCCAGTCCAGCGGCACTGGCAATGACCTTGCTCAAATGTTGTTTTTCACATGCCATCGGCACAAGTGCCAGTAAGGTGATGCTAGTAATGATCACGCTCGAATGGTGCTTTCTATGTGCCACCTGCATGGGAGCCAGTCAGCGGCCCTGGCAACGATCACACTTGGATGGTGCTCTTAGCGCTCCACTAGCATGGATGCCAGTCATGTGCTGTCATCGAATTTGATTTCGATTTCACTTGCCTCAACAGGTCTTCGCAAGCAGAGTTTAGTGTCCAATGAAGGAAAGGAACGCATTAGTGGGCTGGTTACACCACTTGCATAGGCTACGAGTTACAACGGTCTCACTTGGCTTGCAGGGTCTTCTCAAGCACAGCATATTTCCAAAGGTTTTGGTCACTAGTCATTGTCTCGGTGAGGCCTAATATTTGAAGGTCGTGCTTCACCACCTCATCCCAGGTCTTCCTGGATCTACCTCTTCCACAGGTTCCCTCAACCGCTAGGGTGTGACACTTTTTCACACAGCTATCCTCATCCATTCTCACCACATGACCATACCAGCACAGTCGTCTCTTGCACACCACATCTGATGCTTCTTAGGTCCAACTTTCTCTCAAGGCACTTACACACTGTTGAGTATGCACACTGACATTGCACATCCAGCGGAGCATATTGGCTTCATTCCTTGCAAGCTTACACATGTCCTCAGCAGTCCATGTTTCACTGGCATGTAGCATGGCTGTTCGTACACATACATCATGCAGTCTACCTTTTACTCTGAGCAAGAGGTCATTTGTCACCAGCAGAGGTAAGAGCTCTCTGAACTTTGCCCAGGCTATTCTTATTCTAGCAGCTATACTTTCAGAGCACCCACCCTCGCTACTGACTTGGTCACCTAGGTAATGGAAGCTATCAACTACTTGTTTTTCTTCCTGGAATGTGGCAGAAGTCGTACTCTGCACATTTTCAGTGCTTATTGTTCCTGAGCATCTGCCACATACAAAAGCTATCTTCCCAGTTAGCCTTCCTTTGATATTGCTGCACCTCTTATGTGTGCAGAGCTTACACTAGGTACATCTTATGGAGTTTCTACCTACGCCTTTTCTACAGATTGAGCAGGGCCATCTACCTGAAGGGATTTGTGGTTTGTCTGCCTTCCTACTTCTTAGGATTTTGGTTTTAGCTAGGTTGACTCTAAGGCCCTTATATTCTAATCCTTGCTACCACACCTGAAAATTCTCTTGTTCTAGCAAAGTCATCAGCATAGAGGAGCTTCCTGGGGCATCCTGTCTTCAATTCCTCTGTTATTGCCTGGAAGACTATGATAAATAGGAGGGGGCTGAGGACTGAACCTTGGTGGACCCCTACCTCTACCCGGAATTCTTACAATCTCCTTTGTCTATTTGTCTATGTCATCAATCACAGTCCCTAATGCACCAAGTATCACAAGTACAATCTTCAGAGGTTTCATGTTCCATATCCTTGCTATCTCAAATTTGAAAGGGTTGTATTTTTTCAACTTTTCATTTTCCTTGATCCCAATCCTGGAATCATCAACATGATGAATCAATCAGTATGCAAATTCGATTTTCTCTATTGATTACTGTAATATCTAACTTGTTATATTCTACTTCTTAATCCATTTGAATTGGAAAACACCACAAAATCTTGCATATTTTAAACTCCCATTTCTGAAAAAGCTTCCAATGTAAAACTTCACTTGATCATGTCTCTATTTCTTATATTCTTCCTGGGCCAACTTGGAGCATTCTACAACGCTGTATGCCATTGTCTCATCCTAGGTTCCCTAAACCCTACATTTCACTGACACCTTCACCCCATATATTTTCTCATAGTTTGAGACATTTTTCTTTACTGTTCTAGAAATAATCTAGAAGCTGTTTTCTTTCATCTTCGCACACTCTTCCACACCAATTAAACCTCTTCCATTTTGTCCTATCTCTTCCAGTACAACCAGTTAATATCAGCTTTTGAATGATGGGCTCCATACATAGTTAACAGCTTCCTAGTTTTTCTATCAAGTTTCTGCATTTTGCCTTTTGTCCAGTTCACAATTCCAGCTCTGTATCTGATAAGTGACACTTCTCTTGAATTAATTGCTTCAATCACACTTCTTGAATTCAACCTTCCTCATTCTCCTTGTATACCTCCTACTTCATCGCTTCGTGTTTTATTTCATCTGTTTCCAGTATTTCTAAATAATTATACTACTGTCCTTTCTCAACTGATCTCATTGTTTGCCCATTTGGCATTTCAGTTCCCTGGCTTCATTCAAATCTTCCCCCATTTCATTATCAATATAGCACACTTTCCAATCCTGAATTATCATCATCATCAGCATCACTACTACTACTACTACTACTACTACTACTACTACTGCTGCTGCTGCTACTACTACTACTACTATTATTAAGGTGGTGAGCTGGCAGAATCGTTAGCACGCTGGAGGAAATACTTATCAGTATTTCACCCATTGCTGTGTTCTGAGTTCAAGTTCCTCTGAGGTCGACTTTACCTTTCATCCTTTCTGGGTCTATAAATTAATACCAGTGAAATACTGGGTGTTGAGGTAATTGACTTATCTCTTCCTCAAAGTGGCTGCCCTTGTGGCAAAATTTAAAACCATTATTATTATTATTATTATTATTATTATTAAGGCGGCAAGCAAGCTGGTAGAATTGTTAGCACACCGGGCGAAATATCTAACAGTGTCTTGTCCATCACTATGTTTTGAGTTCAAATTCTGCTGAGGTCAACTTTGCGTTTCATCCTTTCAGGGTCAATGTAATAAGTACCAGTTGAGTACTGGGGTTGATTTGATTTACTATCCCCCCCTCCCCAGATTTCAGGCCTTGTGCCTATAGTAGAAAGGATTCTTCTTCTTCTTCTTCTTCTTCTTCTTCTTCTTCTTCTTCCTATTATATATCCTCTGTTATAGCCTTTAATGTGGTAGTATCTCCCCTCGATTGATGTTAACCCCACATGTTTTATTTGTTTTTTGTAAATTTTTTTTTTGTGCTGTAACTTGTCCTTCAATATTGTCCTCCATGCCTTCGGCTCTATTGGCCAATAAAAGAAACCGTTATTATTATTATTATTATTATTATTATTATTATTATTATTATAATAATATTGGTATTCAGGGTGATCTTGGATGGTAGGGTTCCTCGATCATCCCTAGAGGTCCTCCTGTATCATGGGGACCTCATCACTATTCCTTTTTGCTTTTCTTAGTGACATATACTAAATATACTCTTTTACTCTTTTACTTGTTTCAGTCATTTGACTGTGGCCATGCTGGAGCACCACCTTTAGTTGAGCAAATCGACCCCAGGACTTATTCTTTGGAAGCCTAGTACTTATTCTAGCGGTCACTTTTTCCAAACCGCTAAGTTACGGGGACGTAAACACACCAGCATCGGTTGTCAAGCGATGTTGGGGGGGGGGACAAACACAGACACGCAATGATATACACACACATACATACATATATACATACATATGACAGGCTTCTTTCAGTTTCCGTCTACCAAATCCACTCACAAGGCTTTGGTTGGCCCGAGGCTATAGTAGAAGACACTTGCCCAAGGTGCCACACAGTGGGACTGAACCCGGAACCATGTAGTTGGTAAGCAAGCTACTTACCACACAGCCACTCCTACCCCTATACTTAATTCTTTTAATGTATGCTGTGTATACTTTTTTTTTATCATTCTATTATATGTAAAACCTTTCAGAGTCGATAAATTAAGTATCAGTGCCTTCCTGTTTTCATCCATTAGCTTTGTTTGTACGTGTGCATATGTGTGTGTGTGTGTGTATGTGCGTATAACCCAAGTTTCTTGTGTGTATGAGAAGTGAATGACAACTACCAAAATATGTTCTAACTGAAATGAGCAAAATGGAGATTAAAAAATGAAGTACATTTTGACAAATCACCAGATGAGACATATCTACATCTATGATGCCCGACAAGTCAAAATGATTGCAGGGAATAATAAAGAGTCGTGTGAATTCCTGTTTCTTTCTCTCTCATATATATATATATATACACACATATATATATATACATACACACATACACACATACACACACACACATATATATACATACACACACACACATATATATACATACACACACACATATATATATATACATACATACACACACATATATACATACATGCACACACACACACATATACATACATACACCCACACATATATACATACATACACCCACACATATATACATACATACGCACACACATATATACATATACATACAAACATGTATATATATATATATATATATATATCAATATATATGTATGAGTGCACGTGTGTATGTGCAGTGTTTGTGCATATATCTTCTCAATCAAAAATATGAAACATTCATAATCCATGAGTTTTGTAAAAATATTCATTTATGCAGGAATCTTGTGATTTAATGCCATCAGATATGAAAAACAATAAAGTGTAAATTTACATTTGTTTACACCTAACATTTAACAATCCATTTCTGCCATGGCTATCTTGTAGATTTTGTAATATTTTCATGATACAATTTGTAAATTGCTTCCATATGACATGCTCTGACTTTTAACAATAATCTTGAGCTGCTATGAAAAGAGATTCCTTGTTTTAAAAAACACTTTTTGATTAAAAAAAAAATGAGCTTTATGTTTGAAATGTTCAGCCATAAATTTTCAGTTGGTTTCAAGTTTAACAATTATGGGGGATGAAATAACTTTGAATTCACAGACAAACCTTTGATTAATGCCAAGTGAGTTAAGAGTAGCATATAGGAACATTAACAGTTTGGATTGAATTGTTGTGTAATATTTAGATGTTTTTGTTAGAATTTCTTTGTAATATTTGTCAGTGATTAATATTTCATTCATAAATAAAATAATCCAGTCTTGTTTTGTGAAACATCACCTCATCATTAAATAGAGAATGTGCAGACCAACATGTTTGATTCGTTAACCACTATCACCACCATAATTATACAGAAAATGTGAGGTGAAGTTTGACTTAAATCTGTTTAAAACCACACAATTTTGTGTGAGCCTGTTGACATGCTTTGCAGCAAGTACAAACATCTTTGTGAGTACCCTGGCAAAAGTACCTTGGTAAAAGTACCTTGGCAAAAGTACCTTGGCAAAAGTACCTTGGCAAAAGTCTTCAACTCAGTGTCTAGTAATGGACTTGACATTTTTTATGACCTCACTTTTGCTCACGTCCTTCAACCATAGATCTAGGTGTTGATTGCTAGGAGACAATAATGACAGATCCCTGAGGGAAGATTATGGGATCTAGTTTAAAGCTATTAATGCACCCTATCCCATTATGAGGACAATATTGTTCTAGTTTGCCCCACTGGTGAGGAAGTTTTAATATGCTCTGGAATAAATTGAAACAGACAAGTAAATATTGGACAATTCAAGAATTATGTGGGTACCGGAATTCTCATGCTGGTTAAAACCTTTGCTTCTTGGTAAAGCATTATGCCAGTTGGTACCGTATTTTCCGGTCTATAAAACACATTGGTATTTAAGCCACAAGGCCAAATTTGAGGGAAAACTTTGGTTTTATCCACACATAAAGTGCACCGGTGTTTAAAAGATCTATAGAGCTATTGGTCCGCAGCTAGCTCTTTTGTTGTTGACATGTATGTAGTTTCAAAATGCCTTATTTTACAACTATGAGATGTTATTGTTATGATTTTATCTTACTATAATCAACAACAAACACATTTCGTCAATATTAAAGTCTTCATTAGATTAAAAATAACATTATCAAAACATGAAGGTAAACTAAACAAAAATATGCTTTGTTTTCTTCTGGGCATCAATGTACTGTAGCTGTAGTCTTTCACATTGTTCACCAACCAACCAACCTTTCCTCTGAAAAATTCAAGTAGAATCAGTTGATCTCCATACTCAAATTATTTTCCTCCTGAAACTTATAAAAAAGAACACATATTAGGCGCACCTTTCTATAAGCCACACACTAAATTCCCCAAGAAAAAAATAACAGCTTATACACCAGAAAATATGGTTAATCCTTCAAGTAAAGGCACATGGCTTAGTGGTTCAGGTATTCAGCTCATGATCATAAGTCCATGAGTTCAATTCCCAGTGTTGTGTCCTTGAGCAAGACACTGTATTTCACATCGCTCCAGTCCAGTCAACTGGCAAAAATGAGTTGTACCTGTAATTCAAAGGGACAACCTTGTCAGACTCTGAGTCACACTGAATCTTCATGAGAACTACGTTAAGGGTACTTGTGTCTGTGGAGTACTCAGCCACATTAATTAATTAATGCATGTTAATTTCATGCACAGGCTGTTTTGTTGATCTGATCAACTAGAACCCTCATTCATCACTAACCGCCAGAATGCCAATAATAATAATAATAATATATCTTTCAACATTAAAACTATTGTCAACATTCTGGGTTGTACGAAAGTGATGATAAAAATAACAGAAAGCAGCCTTGGGCTGAATTGAGAATTCTAACCAGGGTCTAACATTGAACTATGAAACACAGAAGTCTCTTTTCTTATTTACTATATTGCTTAGCATCATAACTAATCCAGATAAATCAAGTTTGAGAAACACATCAAGTTTAGTACATTGCATAACATCAGCTGCTTAAGAAGTTAAAGGATGGTGTAATGTTGCAGATTCAATCAAAAATGATTGATTTGAAATAGAAGAAATTTTCTCGGTTTCTTCATTTTCACAAGTTTTGGATGTTTTAGATAGACAAGATTGATCTTTGTCATTTCATAGCTTTTTAACTTGAATAATAAAATAAAATTGCATTAAAGAAAAGCAAACAGTTAATAGTTATTATTTTGAAAAATAGAGCGTTCAGGAAATTTTCTTGTAGACTAATCAAAATGTCCATTTCAGCTTCTATATTTCTAAAATGTTACATGATTTTGATTGGAGAGATAATGTTATAATTCAGGTTGTGAGGGCAAAATACAATTACGAAAAATCTGATGAACTTCTTACCTTTTTCGATGATAATCAAAGAAAAGTCATCAAATTTTCAGTGCCAGCCAAATGAGTTTCTAAGTGAAAGTAATCAATTTTTATGTCTCTCATTATATATGTGCATATGTGCATGTTTGTAGGGTGAGTATGTCTACATTTTTGTATATGTATGCTTGTGCGTATGTTTGTGTGTGTGCACATATGTGTGTTTATGTATTTCTGCGTTTATGCGTAAATGCAGAATGTTCTTGTTTTCAGAACAGTTAAATACTTGGTTCCTTTTCTCTGGGGAGTTTAAGTGACCAGTATTTTTTCGTGGAATGTTAAGGTGGTCAGAATATGGTCTAAATGGCACCAGAATGAACAGCAACCCCTACGTGTGTGTGTGTGTGTGTGTGTGTGTACTGATGGGCTCAAAAACAGTATTGATAAAGTGTAAATGAATGAATACATAAATATGTATGTACTTGAGTAGAAGACCCACCAAGCCAAGTGAAATCGTAGTCTTGGCAGATACTGGTGTCATGCAACTGGTACCTGTGCTGGCAGCATGTAAAAGCGACCTTTACACTTTTGGAGTGGTTGACATTAGGAAGGGCATCCAGCCATAGAAGCCATGCCAAATCAGACTGGAGTCTGGTGCAGCCCTTCGGCTTCCCAGCCTTGGTCAAACCATCCAATCCATCCCAGCGTGGACAACAGATGTTAAATGATGATGATGTGTATGTTTGTATGTAGGTAGGCAGGTAGGTACATATGTATTCATGTATTCTTCTGTTGGTGGGGAAGGCACAATGAGGGGGTTTTGAATGCATGTTTGACTTTGAGAAGAAAACTTACAAAGACTACATCTTCTAAGCAAATGAATTTCTTTAAATGCAGTAAAAACGCTATAACATATTCAGAAAGATATTTCAGAAAATTATCACCATTCTCTTCCAGCATATAAAAGACAAATTTAGCTGGGGCAAAATGAGTAAGACAAGATAAGGTAAAATTTGCCTCTTCAATTCTCCAGAATTACATTTGTAAAATGGCTTGTACACATCAATATCCATCCTTAGACACCACAAAAATCAGAAATGCTACAAAAATTGGTTCCGGGTTCATTCCCACTGCGTGGAACCTTGGGCAAGTGTCTTCTACTATAGCTTCGGGCCAACCAAAGCCTTGTGAGTGGATTTGGTAGACGGAAACTGAAAGAAGCCCATCGTATATATGTGTATATATGTGTGTGTGTGTGTGTGTGTGTGTGTTTGTGTCTGTGTTCGTGCCCCTCAACATTGCTTGACAACCGATGCTGGTGTGTTTATGTCACCGTAACTTAGTGGTTCGACAAAAGAGACCGATAGAATAAGTCCTGGGGTCGATTTGCTCGACTAAAGGCGGTGCTCCAGCATGGCCGCAGTCAAATGACTGAAACAAGTAAAAGAGTAAAGAGTAAAAGGAGTATCTTGGTTAAATGAAAGAAGATCAGGGGAAAATGACACATGATATGGAATTAACAAAACTCAACTAAATCAAAAAAAACAAACTCGACATATGATATTCTCTATAGCTTTTCCATGATCTGCTGGAGTGGCTCTCTTCTTGATATGTTGATGCACCATGCGGTGAAAGAGATGAAATTATTGAAATTAGTCATGACTCATTTTACCCTATCTTAGACATCATTTTTTGAAAATTGAATATTATCAAATTAAACATTAGTGTTAGAAAGAAATTGACTTGGAATCCAATGGAGAAAAAAATACTGATTGTTTAGCAATCTCAATTACAATCCGGTCAAAATTGAGGGAAGACTTCTTGTAAAACAAAAAGTACCTGACACCTGACTATGTTTCAAACTCTCTCAACATCAACTGTGCTGACTGATTTTTACACCTGGAGATGATGCAAGACTTGCAATGTTATGAGTCCAAACAGGTAAGGAGAAAATAACAAGAAATCAGACATTACTCATTTTGTCCTAGTTACCAATTTTGCCCCACTACTCTATATAAACTTACATTTCATCGGCACTGTTTGTGGTTTTATTTTTTATTGCTGCTGTTGTTGTTGGTGGTGATGTCCTTTGTTTTGGCTTTAATTTCCTTTAATTCAATATCATTTCTTCCTCTATTGTTTCTCTGGGGAATTTCTAACCAATCTCTTTGGCTCCTCTGGTTTATTGTTTTAAAATATATTTTTTACAGAGATGTACTTGCATGGCAAGTAACTTGTTCTGAGTTCATGTGCTGAAACAAAAACAATTGCAACATGAAAGGTGTTTATAAGCCATTTAAAAACACACACACACACAAAAAAAAAAACCCGTTAGATTCACTTCAACATTTAAATTTAATTTGTGTCAAAAATATTTTCATTGCTTTGAAACCTCGACCTGTTCACAAAATTTTGTCAGTGAACAGGTCACAGTTTCAAATTTTGACATGAATTAAATTTAAATATTGAAGTGAATCTAACAGTTTTTTTTTGTTTGTTTTTAAATGGCTTATAAACATCTTCCACGCTACATTTTTAATTTATTTTTTGTCCTGGTTGAAGAGGAAAAGTTAGTCAGTTAGTTAGTTTTACTTTTAAGGTTACAGTTGTATGTGGTTCAATCATCATCATCGTTTAACGTCTGCTTTCCATACTAGCATGGGTTGGACGATTTGACTGAGGACTGGTGGACCAGATGGCTACACCAAGCTCCAATCTGATTTGGCAGAGTTTCTACAGCTGGATGCCCTTCCTAACGCCAACCACTCTGAGAGTGTAGTGGGTGCTTTTATGTGCCACCGGCACGAAGGTCACTGAAAAACAAAGAGAGAGAGAGAGAGAGAGAGATTGTTAATTAACTCCCACAATTTACAATACCTCAGTAGCAATTGCTCTGTTTTTGCTAAGTAATTAGTAACTTGAATGACTTTTCCCTTTAAAACTATCCATTTATCCTGCTGTTCTTGAATGCGATCATTAAATGATCTTTAAACAAGACTTGAGGTGTCTTGGTCAGCTTGTAAATTTAGAATATGCTCACCACAACAGACTGATGATTCTCGAAAGAGGCATGGAAGTACTGCTATAAAAAGCTATTAAAAGTGGAGAATGCATGAGAGAACAGGGACTCAACTGAAGGACCAGCTAATCGAGTTAACAGTAGTAAGATACTTAAAACAATTAAGAAAATCCTTGGCCCATCAGAAATCACTGCAGAGATGCTTAAAATGTCTGGCAGAGTAGGTTATGGCTTACTCACTCATGTAATTAACCAAGGTGTGTGTGTGTGTGTGTGTGTGTGTATGTGTCTATACGTACACACAAATTATATATGCTATATGTATGTGTTTGTGTCTCCTTTTCTTGATATAGTATCTCTCTCTTTTACTCTTTTAATTGTTTCAGTCATTTGACTGCAGCCATGCTGGAGCATGGACTTATTCTTTGTAAGCCTAGTACTTATTCTATCGGTCTCTTTTTGCCGAACTGCTAAATTACGGGGATGTAAACACACCAGCATCGGTTGTGTGGGACAAACACAGACACACAAACACACATTACACACAC
>NC_069007.1:11054624-11057436 GCF_001194135.2 Octopus bimaculoides
ATATATATATATATATATATATATATACATATATATACGACGGGCTTCTTTCAGTTTCCGTCTACCAAATCCACTCACAAGGCTTTGGTCAGCGCAAGGCTATAGTGGAAGACATTTGTCCAAGGTGTCACACAGTGGGACTGAACCCGGAACCATGTGGTTGGTAAGCAAACTACTTACCACACAGCCACTCCTAGACAGTTGTAAATGAGTGTCACTGTCATAATAGCAGTATCATTTATATCTAATTCTCTGCAGAAACATGTCTTTTCTTGGGAAATTATTATCTTGCTTGCAAACAGGTAAGGGCTAGTGACAGGAAGGACGTTTGGCTGTAGAAAATCTTCCTCGATAAATTCTATCCTAACCATACAAATTTGAAAAACTGTATTATGAAATGATAGTGCTGATGATGAGGATGATATATACAATACGTATACATATGTATGTATACATGCCATCAAATAACTGCCAAGACATGAGCGTTGTTAAAACCCCAGTATCCATCAAACCATTTCTATAAAGTAAAAAAGAAAAACCTGTGTTTTATTTTCCTTAAAAAAAATGAATAGATTCATTAAAATCCTGTAACGCATGTTATATTACAGAAAATCCGATGCTTTAAAAATATCTGTCAATCATTTCTGCTTGGATCTACCACATCATGAGATATTATAGCTGAGAGTTGGATACTTCCCTTATGTTTGGATATCTCACATCATAATACATTATACTTGAATAGCTAGCACTGTTATTGTGTTTATGTACAACACATTACATGGTATTTCAGTTGAAAGTCTGTTTATATAATTGTGTTTGGTTATAGCACATCATTAGATGTTACAGTTCAAAGTTAGATGCTATAAATTATGTTTGGTTGCACGGCATCATGAGATATTTATAGTTCAATGAATGAAGGTATGACTTTCTGGTTAAAAAGTTTTGTTTTGCATCTATGTGACTTTGAGTTCAATCTCTTGAACTCAGAGTCACATCATCTTGGGCAAATGTCTTCTAGCATTGCCTCAGATTGATAACAGCTTCGTGAGCAAAATTTTGTTGGTGGAAACCATGTAGAAGTCTCCTGGAAGGATTGTTTTTGTTCTTGAGTTGTAGTCATTCATTGCATGGTTTAAAATCGCTTGGCCTTTGAGTATCCTTAATAGAACCCATTCTACCATCAGCATCAATTTAGGTCACTAGTCTGAAGCTAGTACGTTGCTCATGACCTTTGGTGATGAGTAATACCATTCTTCCTTAGATTAGGTAAAAGAACAAATCTATTATAAATTGAGTCCACATATCAGCAGAGGCATGCTGCATGGCAAGAAGTTTGCTTCCTAACCGCATGGTTATAGGTTCAGTCCTACTGTGTGTCACTTTAGGCAAGTGTATTCTACTATTCTACTATAACCCTAAGCTGACCAAAGCTATCTGAGTGGATTTTGTGGATAGAAACTGAAAAAAGCCCATTGTATACATATGTGTGTGTGTGTGTATGTCTGGACCCACCACAACTGGTGTTCGTTTGTTTACCTCCCCATAATTTAGCAGTTTGGCAAAACAGACCTATAGAATAAATGCCAGACCTTAAAAAATAAGTGCACTGGCCAGTTTGTTTGACAAAAACCCTTAAAGGCGGTGCCCCAGCATGGCTGCTATCCAATGACTGAAACAAGTAAAAAATAAAAAGATATACCAGCGAAACCATGATGTCAAGTGTTTAGGCTGTTGAACATACAATCAAAAGGTTGCAGGTTTGATTTCCAGATCAGGAGCACATTGCATCCTCAGGTGCAAGTCATCTCTTCATACAACTGCAAAATGGCATTTAGCAGGTTGTTCCCAAATCTTTCATCTGCAAGATGCCAAAAGATCTTGATGGCTACAGAGTACTGGAAGATGGTGATGGCACATATAATTATTTTGGAATAATTATAATAACACCTACCTTCAAATGTCATGAGATAATACAACTGAATGCAATGGTGAACTGGCCAGATTGCCAGCTTACCCAATGGCAAGTGGGCCCCTGCACCATTAGAATCCATATATGGGGGCCCGTGTTAGTATCTAAGGATCCCATTCCCTCAAGTTTGAGAATTTTTATTAACTCTTGGATGAATGCATTAATAATTTCAGCATGGCCATGTTTGTAGACAATTGAAAAGAATACTTTTAACAAAAAAAAAAAAAATAATAATAAATAAAATAAATGATAGCATTGTAGTTGTGGGTGGGCCTCCTTAGTCTCCTGACAACCAATATTTTTAGACCCAGTCTGCCACTGACTGAAGGTGTCTTATTACAGTAAACTCTGGATGCATCCAGGTACAGTGATTATAACTGCATGCATTGCATCACGCCATATTGCACTTCAAAACGTGATAACAGTATTGGGTTCAAAACTACCACATCATGAGATGTTATAGTTCAAAGTAAGATACTATAAATTATATTACGATAAACAACATCATGCGATATTTATAAGTTCAAAGGTATGATGCAGCACGCCATGAGATATTACAGTTCTCAGTTAAGTATTATAATTACAAAGGGATGAGTTTATCTTTCATAGTAATTGGAATTTCTTTTGTGCATCTTGAAAGTTTATTGATATATCTATCTTTCTATCTGCCTATCTATTGATCTATCTACCTACCTATAATCTCATCTTAATTCACTATCTATTTATTGATTTATCCACTCACCTTTTATTGTTCTTTCTCTTCCTGTCTATCTGTCTGTCTGTCTGCCTGCCTGCATGTCTCTCTCTCTCTCTCTCTCTCTCTCTCTCTCTCTCTCTCTCTCT
>NC_069007.1:11058336-11062130 GCF_001194135.2 Octopus bimaculoides
TATATATTAGCATGTATATGTCATATATAATATATACTTACATAGTATATATAACATTTCCATACTTTCCATGCTTGCATGAGTTAGATGGAATTTGGTTGGATGTCCTTCCTGTCACCACTCACTTGCTTCCACGAAAAGTAATATTTCCCATTGCCTGACATGTTTTTCATGGAAGAATGGACACAAGCAACATTGCCTCTCTGACAGTGATGGTTGCTTGCAACTATCATGCGATGCCAAGACAAGAAGAAAGACACACATACACACATGGATACACACAGAAACACACACATCACACAGACACCCACTGTTATGCACACAGGTATACATACACCCACAGACACATGCACATAGACTGGCTTCTGTCTTTTTACATATTCCAAGTCCATTCACAAGGCTTTGATCAGCCCAAGTCTATAAAAGCTGCTTACCCAAAGTACCATGTGATAGGAGTGAACTCAAAAACATATGGTTTGGAGGAAAGCTTTTGAACCACACAGCCATATATATTGTATTTCAATGTGTATAAGGAATCCTTTTTTGTCAAAAATTAGGTTAAAAAAATATGGGGGTTTCTTATACATGGATAGTATCATAATTCCTTACAAAACTGTTTTTCCAAATTTTAAGACCCCAAAATTAGGTGGTCCTTATAGACGAGGATTCCTTATACACGTTAAAATACGGTATGTATATATAGTAGTAAGAGGCATTTGTTGGTCTCGAGAGGCCATGGATCTGTGCCTAAAGAAATTGTGTCAGCTGCTGATGGTGGTTCAGCATTTCTTGTGGCAGTACAGGCCCACAAGGGAGTGGCAGTCACGCATACAGCAACTGCATTTAAAGGTGCTCTCTGCCTGTGCTACTGGTTTTTGGGTGTGATTTTCTTTGGTAGAAAGTTCCTGTTTTTCTTCCCCTCGCTTCATCCCCTTTTGCAGTATTTATCTTCATTTGCAAACTCCTCTCATCTCAGGACATCCAGATCAAGGGACTTCATATTCCTCTTACAGATGTCCTTGAAACAAAGACGAGGTCGTCCTTGTGCTCTTGTACTAGTGGCCAGTTCCCCATACAGGAAGTCTTTTGGGATCCTTCCATCCAGCATGTGATGTACATCACTGAGCAAGCACAAACAACGTTGTTGGAGCAGGGTGATTATCCTGGGTATCATGGCTCGTTTGAGGACTTTGGTGCTGGTGATATGGTCAGTCCATTTGATATCCAAGATGCGTCTCAAATTATGAAGGTGAAAGATACACACATGGGACAAAATACTGAAGGACAATCTATCTCAAAACACTAAATCTTATGGAAGGGATAACAAAGGATCGAGATTTCTGGTGCCATGCTGTACTCAAGAAGACCCATCCTCCACAGCAGAAGTCTTAATGCTGCTCCCTCTGTTGAAGGGGATTGGCCTGCTAGAGTCCTGTGCTGGTGCCACATGAAAAGCATCTGTGTTGGCACCTTATAAAAGCACCTCTACCAGTGGCACATAAAGAGAACCCAGGAAACTCTGTAAAGTAGTTGGTATTAAGAAGGACACCCAGCCCTAGAAATCAGGTCAAATCAGACTGGAACTTGGTGCAGCTCTTCTGCTTACAATCTCCAGTTAAACCGTCCAATTCATGCCAGAATGGAATGCAGACATTAAATAATGATGACGATGATACACACACACACACACACACACACACACACACACACACACACACACATGTGCTTATACACAACACACACACATATATATATATACACACACACACACATATATATATGCTTATGTATATACATACATATAATATATACACTTACATGTATACATGTGTACATATCCAAATACACATGCATACTCATAAGTATGCATATAAACACATGCACACACACACACGCACACACACAATCTACTGACATATATGAGTATGCATGCAGACATGCGTAAACACATCTACAGACATACAGCTGCACACATGCATGCACATGCGCGCACCTGCACATAGACACACACACACAAACACATGCAGTGACAAATCCATATTCATAGGCATAAATCCACCTCCATACACAGATATAGTCCTCCACATACACCCATACATGAAAATATATACACATATAGCCACACACAAGTGTACATAAACATATGCATGCAGGTACACAATAACTTACAACACATGCATTCAAACAAAAAACACAACTACATGATTATGTGTATGTGTCTATATATACATATATAATATATGTATGTATGTGTATATAGATATATGTATACGTATATACATATGTATATGTGTGTGCATATATATATGTATATATATATATATATATATATATATATATATATATATATATATATACACACACACATATACATACATATATATACATATATACACACACATATAAATATATATATATATATATATATATATTTGTACATGAAATTTTACTGTTGCTCATTCACAGAACTACGCTTTCTCATACACAAACATACAAACATACACGAACACATACACGGCTATTGATGCACACATGTACACATCCACACACACCAAAACTGAGAATAGTGAAACTGTCCAAGAAAATTAATCTGGGAAGGAAGCAACTTCAAACTCATTACAAATTTATATTAGCCTTAAGCAAGTTCTTTGGTAGTTATTCTAAGCATATGATTTGGTAATGTCCGCATCTGGTGAATGTCTATGCAGTGCTGGTTAGTTCTTTATTAATGAGACTATGGTGACCAGCTGTCCATCACCAACTTTTGCAATTCATCTAAAATATTGCATCAAGCCGGCGCTTTAGCCTGGCTTTTGCCAAGATGTCTATCGCAAATTAAAGAACTAGAAGAAAAGCAAAAGAACTACATGCACACACACACACACATACACACACACTCTCACATACATACATGTATGTATGTATGAAATATATACCACATATATAATGCAGTATTTCATACACACACACACACATACACACATATAGAAGTGAAAGTGTGTGGCTTCGTGGTTTGCGTATTTGGCTCATGGTCATAGGGTCGTGGGTTCGATACCTAGCAGCACATTGTATCCTTGAACAAGACAGTTTATTTCTTGTTGCACCAGTCCACTCAGCCGGCAAAAATGAGTAGTACCTGTAATTCATAGGGTCAGCCTTATCATATCCTGTGCCAAGCTGATCCTCCCTTAGAACTATGTTAAGGGGTATGCATGTCTGTGGAGTACTCAGTCACTTGCACATTAATTTCATGAACAGGCTATCCTGTTGATCGGATCAACTAAAGCCCTTGTCGTAACCGATAGATTACCAGTATGTGTATACATGTGTACTTATGAAATATATACCACATATATATATACATATACATGCATACATACATATATATATATATATATATATACACATATATATACATATATGAAGATATACATACACACACACACACACACATATCTCTTTTACTCTTTTACTCTTACTTGTTTCAGTCTTTTGACTGTGGCCATGCTGGAGCACCGCCTTTAATCGAGCAAATCGACCCCAGGACTTATTCTTTGGAAGCCTAGTACTTATTCTATCGGTCTCTTTTGCCGAACTGCTAAGTTACGGGGACATAAACACACCAGCATTGGTTGTCAAGCGATGTTGGGGGTACAAACACAGGCATACAAACATATACACACATACATATACATATATATATATATAAATGTTCTCATACTGAATATATTCGACGCAGTAAATATTTTCTGCGGATATATTCATGGAATTGGCGCGCCAAAACGAAGACTTCT
>NC_069007.1:11062702-11063892 GCF_001194135.2 Octopus bimaculoides
CACTCCTACATATATATATATATATATATATATATATATAAGATTGTTAAAGAGGACAACAAATGTTAAGGCAAACATCTCGAGTCATACATTTTGGGAAAAAATGTTCAGTCTTGCAGCTGTTTCTGGGATATCTCAGATTATGGGAAATTCTGTCATTGGAGACAAATAGGGAAAATGGAAAGGGTGTAGATTAATGAAATGATGATGTAGAGGACAGGAGTAAAGGAATAAGGAGATGAAGAAAGAGAAGAAAAAGGAAGCCTAAAAGTTCATAGTTCAACTTTCTGATTGTGTAGAAGTCCGTCTGTAGGTTTGTAGGTGCAATCCTGCGTAAATCCATGTAGGCTAAAGTCCTTTAACCTACATGAATTTACACCATTTGAAAACGGCTATTGAAAAGCTTGAAACTCATTAGAGTAACTGGAAACATTATCATTAAAATAAATATTATTCCTCGCAAAAGTCATCTCTACTCATTTTTTCAAATATATTATACCTTACCAAGAACCTTTTTTTTTTATTTAACTGAGCGTCCAATAACACAATACTTGTACCACGTCATCACGTTGTTTTTTCTTGCTTGTTCTTGTTTGGATTGACTATGTATGTATGTATACACACACACACACACACACACACACACACACACACACATATATATATATAGACACACACACCTTTACCTTCCTCTTTCCATCCCATTACCTACATTCATATTTCCTTTCTTCTCCATACCACTTTACCCACCCATGTACAACTTGGGGTAACCCTATACCCATTCCTACTCAATCCTCCCCACTGTCATATCACTCTCTTTCTCACTAACTTCCGGATGCTACTTTTCCCTCCCTCCTTATTGCGCCATTCCTTCATAGTGTCCCTAACCTTTCTCATCAATAAACATGGCGTAACTCCAACTAGCTCTGGACCTAACAAACTATCCATCCCTTGCTGGCATGGCATTATGAACTGATTCATTCCATCACTGGGTCCACATACTCAAACCATCCTATTATCATTATCACATTGTGCCCTCCCCACTTCTTCACACTAACCCATGGTATCACTCTTTTCCTCCCCCTCCCCTCCCCTCCCCTTCCCTCCCCGTCTTCCTCTGACACCTCTACTCCCACCCCAACTCTGTTGTCTCTATTATCTGCTCTCTTACTGTCTTCTCACAATTCATC
>NC_069007.1:11063902-11068887 GCF_001194135.2 Octopus bimaculoides
TAACCCATGGTATCACTCTTTTCCTCCCCCTCCCCTCCCCTCCCCTTCCCTCCCCGTCTTCCTCTGACACCTCTACTCCCACCCCAACTCTGTTGTCTCTATTATCTGCTCTCTTACTGTCTTCTCACAATTCATCCCTTTTCTATTATGGGATGCTCTCTTGCTTTGCAAATTGCTAAGTAACCCCAACAGTGCTGGTGCCACGAAAAGTATTTGGTACGCTTTATGTTTTTGCTAATCAATGCACACAACAACAATGCATGACTTGAGGGGAATCGTTAGTCTTACTAATGGCAAAACAATCACTATAGGGCTAGTGCCACAAAAAATGCCCCCAGTTAACTTTGTAAAGTGGTGAGGGCAATGAAGGGCATCCAGCCATTGAGGCCCTGCCAAAAACAAGACTTTAGAGGAAAATATGGTTCTCTGACCTGTTCTATCAACCCATCCTACCCATGCCAGCACAGAAAGGGCAACTTCTACCACCACCACCACCACCAACACATCCAACACCACAACTACCACCACCACTACAACACCACCACTACAACACCACAACCACCAACACCACTGCCACCACTACCACACCCACCACCAACACCACAACCACCACCACCAACACATCCACTGCCACTACCACAACCACCACCAACACCACTGCCACCACTACCACACCCAACACCACAACCACTACCACCACACCCATCACCACCACCACCATTACCCCTCCCACCACCACCACCATTACCACTCCACCACATCCACTGCTTCCACCGCTACCATTACTAACAGACAGATAAATTACAGCGTGAAAAGTAATTTCTGTGTTGTCATAGTGATACTATATAATCTATATAATACTAAATGTCATCTACTGCAGTATAAACGGGTGAATTAGGTGCACTGATGTACAGCATGTGCACACGGCTGCACACAAGTGTGCATTGCACATTGCACACTGCTCATATTAACATCTCGATTTTCAGACCGACCTGTGCGTGCACGTATGAATATATTCATATATATTTATATGCCTGTCTCTCTGTATGTATGTATTAATGTATGTATCTATGTATGTATCTGTGTATACTTATGTTTGTATCTATGTACTTGTATGTAAGTATGTTTGTACGTGTATGCTTGCATGTATTGTTTTGTATGTGTTTATGTATGTGTGTATGTAAAAAATGTATGAGTGTGTGCATGTTTTGTATGCATGTTTGATACCTGCAGGCATGCATAAATGCAGGCGTATATCTATGCGTTTATAGATATGGATATGTATGCATGTATGTGTGGCTGGTTGTGCATATATATATGTTTGTTTGTGTGTGTGCATGTGTTTGTGTGCTTGTGTGTGTACTTTTGTGTGTACTTTTGTGTGTGTGTTTGAGTTTGTGTGGGTGTGTGTGTTTGAGTTTGGGTGTGTGTGTTTGTGTATGGGTATGTGTGTTTGTGTGCATGTGTGAGTGTGTGAGTGTGTGTGTGTGTGTGTGTGTGTGTGTGTGTATCTTTTATGTTTTATCTTTTATTTGTTTTAGTCATTAGACTGTGGCCATGCTGGGGCTCCACCTTGTAGAAATTTATAGTCGAACATAACCCCAGAACTTTTTCTCTTTTAAGCCTGGTACTTATTCTATCTATCTCTTTTACTGAACTGCTAATGTTACTGGGACATAAACACACCAACACTTGTTATCAAGTAGTGGTGGTGGGACAAACACACACACATACATAGATATATACATATATATATAAAATAAATAATATATGCATATATACATACATATAGGTATATATTTATATATATATATATATCTATATATATATATATATGTAAATATCAGCAAAAGGGCAAGAAGATATAATAGTTAATCAAACATACATAGACAGACAGACAGACAGACAAGTAGGTGAGCCTACAGATATATCAATAGATATGCAGGTAGAAATACATTGATAGATATGCAGCTAGGGATATATTAATAGATATACTAATAGGTAGGTTTCAGAAATGAAGTGAAGAGAAATGAAAATAATCTCAATAAGTAAATAACTGCAACTAAATCTTGGTGGTGATTGGACAACAAAAAGTATAGATTTTTTTTTTATATACAGGGTGCAATGGGTAAATTGTCACCAGTTTATATTTTTAATTTTGTTGACTACACAGTATAGCAGGGTCAGTTGGGCACCATCTGTGAGAAAAACAGCAACATGGCACAATTCACTCTGCTAGAAATTTGGAAACAATGTGCTGTACGGCTTGGCATGCACACCGGCTCCAATACACAGTGCCAGAAGCTCCAATATGAAGCACTGGAAGCTCCAATATGAAGCGGCAGAAGCTCAAATATGAAGGCCAGAAGCTCCAATACAAAGCGCTGGAAGCTCCAATACGAAGTGTCAGAAGCTCCAGTATGAACATGTACCAGTATAAACATGTACCAGTATAAACATGTACCAAAAGAACATGTACTGAGAGTGATAAAACGCAAACATCATGGTGTTTAGAGTGATCACTAATGATGGTAATGTTATGCCTCCATTCATCATCTCACATGCCTCAGACTCACCACATAGGCCTACATCAAGTGCCTGGAGGCAGTAGAGCTGCCCTGGATGAAGAGGGTGGATGACCCTATGTCTGGCAATAAGACTCTGCACCATGGCACACAAGCAGGAGAACCCAGTCATGGCTGTCAGACAATTTCTGTGACCACACCACCCCTAACATCTGGCCACCTAACTTCCCAGACAGCAACCCCATTCATTATTATGTGTGTGGGGCAAGTTGGGCGAGAGACCAACAAAACTCCTTGTAACACCAAAGATGAACTGAAGGCAAGGATTATGACAGCATTCATTAACTTAAACAAGGATGCCATCCAGAAAAGTTGCAGAAGATTCCAAAGTCATCTGGAGGCCATGGTTGAAGCCAATGACGATTTTATTGAATAAATTTACTCTTTATTATTTCAAGATATTTTTATGTAATTCTGGTAAATATACCTGTTAAAATGAGATGTCATTTTCATTTTTGCGTAAATTACATGACAGTCTATTCAGCTTTGTGATAGTCAATCCAGGCCATTCCCAGATTTGTTCTCCTTTCTTTACAATCTTGCATTACCATTTTATCTATCAATAGTTGATCTTTGATACGTCTGCATCTCCTTCTACAACCTTTTGGTTCCAATGGTAATATATCATTCTCATCAAGAAGTTTATACAGTTCTTCTGCAATTCCTCCTGACAGTAGATTCCACATTAATGGGAGTCAGGAAATTGGTCTGTAATTGTCAGCAGCATTTCCCTTTGATGCATCCTTCAGGCACAATACCATTCGTCCTTTTGTCAACCAGCCGGGGATTTCTTCTTCTCCGTTGATCAATGCATTAAATTTGCTCAGTGATCAATTTACAGCAACTGCTGGACTTTTTTTTATCCAAAATCTCTGTACATCATTAGGTCCTACTGCTTTCCAGTTGCTTATCTTTATTATTATTATTATTATTATTATTATTATTATTATTATTATAATATAGTTCTGAGTTCAAATTCTGCTGAGATTGACTTTGCTTTTCATCCTTTCGGGGTCAATAAATTAAGTACCAGTTATGTACTGGGGTCGATCTAATTGACTGCCCCCCCTCTCCCAAAATTTTGGGCCTTGTGCCTAGAGTAGAAAAGAATTGTTGTTGTTATTGTTATTATTATAACTGAGCTGGCAGAATTGTTAGCATGTCAGGTAAAATACTTAGCCTCATTTCTTCAGGCATTTTACATTCTGAGTTCAAATCCTGCCAAGGTCAACTTTGCCTTTTGTCCTTTTGGGGTCAATAAGATAAAGTATAAGTTGAGCACTTGGATTGATTTGATTGACTTTTTCCCTTTCCCTAAAATTGCTAGCTTTGTGTGTTTTTTATCCTTGTATTGAATATATAATATAATGAATCAGGGGTGGGAGAAAGAAAGTCTATACACAACACACTACTTTTCCTATTGCATGAGACTCAATGATGTGTATGAAAGCTCACAGTGAACTGCTACCAACCTGAACTGTCAATCGCTCACAGTTCTTTGTTTTATAACAATGGGTCCATCCACCTTTTAATCACTTGTGGGGTGGTCAAAATCCTTCCACAACAGTGCCAAATTGAAATCCATTATATTATTATCAAGGCAATGAGTTGGCAGAAACTTCAGGATGTTAGGCAAAATGCTTAGCAGCATTTCTCCCTGCTCTAATTGTTTTGGATTCAAATTCCACCGACGTTGACTTTTCCTTTCATCCTTTTGAGGGTTGATAGAATAAGTACCTCTCCCTCAAATTTTCAGGCCTTGTGCTTATTGTAGAAAGTATCATCATCATCTTCATTATCTGTTCATTTCGTTGTCTCTTTCTTACTCTCTTCCACTCTTTTCGTTTTTCTCTTCCATCTCTGTTTTGCAAGAGAGAAATAAGGAGTGGTCGGAGGTAGTAAGGGGAAAGTACCTCACACCAGTGATGCTTCAGGAATCAAAAGAAAGACAACAACTGTCACACAAACAGTTTGATTTTGAGGTTGAAGTTTGCACCTAGACTAGTCTAATCTGGTATAAATCTGGAGTTAATCTTCAGACAAACTAAACAGAACTAATTCTTCGAGAAACTTTTGGTTCATAGAAAATGAAATAATATATATATGTGTATGTATATGTGTTTATGTATGTATGTGTATATATGTGTGTGTGTGTGTGTATATATATATATATATATATTTACTCACTTATGTGTCAATAATTAAAATATATGTACACAGATATATGCCTACAAATGTCTATATAAATGTGTGTGTATATGTGTGTGTGTAGAGGTAGTCGATAGCTTCCGCTATCTGGGCGACCAAGTTAGTAGTGGGGGTGGGTGCGCTGAAAGTGTAGCTGCTAGAATAAGAATAGCCTGGGCAAAGTTTAGAGAGCTCTTACCCCTGCTGGCGACA
>NC_069007.1:11069303-11072001 GCF_001194135.2 Octopus bimaculoides
TATATATATATATATATATATATATATATATATATATATATATATATATATATGTCAATAAATAAAATATATGTACACATATCCCTACAAATGTATATAAATGTGTGTGCATATATGTGTGTATATATGTATATGCATGTGTGTGTGTGTGTGTGCGTGTATAATACCAATGTGGCATAGAGGAATGATACAGAATCAATGGTAAAAGAGGAATAAATACACACATGGATACTGATATGTTCATTCCCTCATCAGTTATCGCAGTTATCAACCAAATATCATCACAATCGTGATACATTATGATAATATTGTTTAGTTTGGCTGTGTTGTAACATAAGCTGCTGGGGTATCAATGAATGGACATGATGAACACAAAGAGGAAAAGTAAAACAAGTACAAGAACAAGAAAAGATGAGGTTTCTCTACTGAATGATAAAAAGGATGAGTTATGAGGAAAATAGAAGAAAATATATAAAATGAAATAAGTAAATAAAAAAACAAATAAATAAATAAATAAATGAGACCAGGCACAAAAAAACATCAAATGACATACAGAGATATTTATATACATAGAATCTCTTTTGACAATGTAGCAAAATTAAGACATGGTCCTATCAAGAGCATCTAACCATAAATTACTGCTTCTGAAGCTCTCAGCTAACCCACACCAGCATAGAGAAGTTGATGTGAAAACGTGTGTAAATTTTCACATAAACACAACTATGCATAGGATGGGTCGGGGCTGAAAAGTTCCTGGCTTTGGGTAAAAGAAAATAGAGAAGGATCAGTTAATTATGATTTTATTCAACATATTCCCCTCACAGATTCACACACTTATTGCAGCAGTCCTTCAGTTTTTCTAAGCCTTGTAAAAGAACTTGTTGGGTGGAGCCTCCAACCAGGCCTTTCATGATACTCGTAAAACCAGGATCTTTACAGCACCCCTCATTTACGTATGCGTGTGTGTGTGTGTGTGTGTGTATGTGTGTGTGTGTGTGTGTGTGTGTGTATATATATATATATATATATATATCTTCACACAAATTCAAAACAATATATATATATATGCCAGGAACATTACAACACCCCCTCATATGTGTATGTGGCCACTGTCCATGCAATATCTATACTCTTCCCTGTACCTGTGAAATCTTGTATTCCTGCCGTAAGGCTTCACTTTTACACACGCCAGCTTAATTTAATTCGTCCTTAGTCGAAAGACACCTGTTGTTATGTCCTGTTATTTGTATTTGCGTAACCTTCTCCGTTTTTTTCCGTCCTTGTTTTCATGTACATTCGCTGCTTTCTTCCAAGGAATCTAATGCTCTTAGCTTAGTTTTTCCTTGGGATTGGCCAGATTGGAGCAATCTCGAGTATAACCAGCCAAAATTGCAAAGATAATCTGGAACTTGACTGAGGAAAGAAAACTCTGGATGACCTGTTCTTGTTTTCTTTGTATTGTCTATCAGGATGTTTTGTTATTCCTTTCCTGTATCACCTTACTGTCTGAATATTTTGCGCTCTTGTCCCATTTTGGTTTTCATCATCATCATAATCATCGTTTAACATCCTGGCTTTGGGTGAAAGAAAATATAAGAGGATCAGTTAATTATGATTTTATTCAACATATTCCTCTCTCAGATTCACACACTTATTGCAGCAGTCCTTCAGTTTTTCAAAACCCTGTACAAGGACTCAGAAGATTGGGCCTCCAGTCAGGCCTTTTGCGATATTTTTAAAGCCTGGAATTTTTCAGCACCCCTCGTATGTATATTTTACAAGCTTAAAAACCGTTTGCAAGCAGCTTTTAAGCTAGCTCCCGTAGAGGGCTCTTCATTGGGCCTTGGACCCAACAATGACACTTGAACAATATTTTTGAAGCATTGAACAATTTTCATCAAAACAATGATATAATTTGTTGACTTGGAACTTATTGCAAAGCTGCATGATAAACAACATTTTTTGTCTTTCCATTCATGGTCAGTACAAATAGCTTGTTTCTATTCCCTACCCTTGAACAACCAACATATAGCTGACCATAGGCAACAATAAACTTACCTTCTAAAGGTTCAACAATAATTCTTCTTCCACCACTTAATTTAAAGACAATTTGATGTACGTAGGGCCTCACTTTTCATAAAAACAATTATCTTTAGTAGCTGGTATGTATCTAAACTCCTGTTTGTAGTTTGAAGGAAAATTATACCACTCTTGCTAAACACTATATTAAAGTGCAATTTTTATGGTCTGGAATTGCTCCAAACATATTTGACCATAAAGATGTTTGAAATTTAGTATTTTTTAGTATTTTTTAAGATAATAATAGAATTAGTCGAATCTATTTTCATGCAGTAGGAATGTGTAAATTTTCCATAGCTCCAATAGCTGATGGCATGACAATAATTCTGACAAATTATGAGCGGTAATATTGTGTGAGAGAGTGAGTTCAATATGTATTTCAGTTCGAACGTTATGAAGCACATGTTATTGTTACATTACTTGATACATTTATAATATTTAGAGAAATATTTTTTTCAAAGAAGACCTGTTGAGACAAGTGAAATCGAAATGGATCCAAATTCGACGACTGGCACCCATGCCAACCTCTCCTTCATTGGACACTAAACTCTGCTTGCAAAGACCTGTTGGGGCAAGTGAAATCGAAATCGTGATGGCACCTGTACCAGTGGAGCACTAA
>NC_069007.1:11072011-11076146 GCF_001194135.2 Octopus bimaculoides
GTAAATAGCACCATTTGAGCATGATCGTTACCAGTGTCGCCTTACTGGCACAGGAAAAAAACATTCGAGCGAGGTCGTTGCCAGTGCCGCTGGACTGGCTCCTGTGCAGGTGGCACGTATAAAACACCATTTTGAGCATGGCCATTGCCAGTACCTCCTGACTGGCCTTTGTGCCAGTGGCACATAAAAGCATCCACTACACTCTGAGTGGCTGGCGTTAGGAGGGGCATCCAGCTGTAGAAACTCTGCCAAATCAGATTGGGGCCTGGTGTAACCATCTGGTTCGCCAGTCCTCAGTCAAATTGTCCAACCCATGCTAGCATGGAAGGCAGATGTTAAACGATGATGATGATAATGATGATGTTAGGATTAAGAAAAAACCAAGAATGAAGAATAGTAGAAGAGTCATTGAATAGTGAGAGAGGGGTAAAGCATGAGGAACAGTAGAAGTGTCATTGAATAACGAGAGAGAGGGTTGGAGGAATAAAGTTGTAAAAGTGTGACAGACTGACACTCGCTTTCGCATTTATTATTATAAATATATACATTATGAGGGGATGCTGAAAAGCTCCTGGCTTTGGGTAAAAGAAAATACAGGAGGATCACTTAATTATGATTTTATTCAACATATTCCCCTCTCAGATTCACACACTTATTGCAATAGTCCTTCAGTTTTTCTAAGCCTTGAAAAAGAACTTGTGGGGTTGGGCCTCCAACCATGTCATTCATGATACCCTTTTAACCAGGAAGTTTTCAGCACCCCTCCCTGTACATACACACACGTGTGTGTGTGTGTGTGTGTTCATGCACATATCACTATTGTTATGTATAGCTATGTATAACAAGCTTCATGTGAAATGTAACACCAGTTGTTAGATATAAACTGGTGACCTTTTGACACCTTAACCCTTTGACCTTTTGGCCAGTTGTAAATTCTTTGAACAATAAGTGTGCACTGAATGTGAAATCCAGTTAACTAAACTAGTCATACCCCACAATCCAGTGCCTGTCATTAAGATTGAACTCCTGGCCCCTGTGTTTGAGTGGTCAGCTAATCAAATTTCAAGAGAATATCTTTCATAATCTCTCCAGCTAAAATCCTGAGTAAATCTGTGCTTGTGTATGTATGCATACATGTCTGTGTGTGTGCGTGTGTATAGCTGTGTGTGTGTATGTGTGTAAAGCTGTAAGTGTGTGTATTTGTATGTAATGTGTGTTTCTTTGTAGGTGTGAGTGTCTGTGTAGCTGTGAGTGTATAGATCTGGATATGAAAGTTTATGTGATCACTTATATGCATATGAATGATTGCAGATGTGTGTTTATATACATGTGTGTGTATACACGTGTGTGTATTTGTACATACTGGTGTGAATGTGTATATGTAGCTGCAGTTTTGTATATGTATATCCATACATATATATATATATATGTGTGTAACTGCATGTGTACATGTATTTGTGTTTGTGTAGCTATTAGTATATTTAAATTATTCTTTGTGTTTGCGTGTATGTATATGTAACTGTATGTGGGTGAGTGCATGGAACTCCATATGTTTAATTGTATGTATGTATATATATATATGTGTGTGTGTGTGTTTTGTGTGTATATGTATATGCATGTATGTTTGTATGCATTGTGTGTGTGCACCGTATTTTATTTGTCTATGTTTCTGTGCAGTATTATTTATTGCAGACTAGTATACTGTTAATCCCGAAGGAGATTGGATTATCTCAACATCCAACTGTCCAGTGCTCACCAACACCACTGCTGCTACCACCACCACCACTCCTCTGTACCACCCACGTATACCACTCCCATCATCACTACCAGTAACATAAATAACAACGTTTAGAACATACAATACATGAGCCAAGAAGAAAGCCTCTAGATGGTTTCTCAACCTGCTAGAAATAACAGCAAACTCTCCCCAATAATTACAACTTTTAGAACATACAATACATGAGCCAAGAAGGAAGTCTGTACATGGTTTCTTAACCTGCTAGAAATAAAAGAAAACTCTCCCCAATAATTACAACTTTTAGAACATACAATAGATGACATTATTTACATTATTTACATTCGATGGATATTTGTCCTCATCTTGTTTATTGTTAACACACAAGATGTCTGGGTTCCTTAACAGATGGTGATACAGAACAAACCAGGTGTTTTCACACCTTTTTTCTCCATGGTAACTGCAGTGTATTTGCCTTTAGCAGTTGAAATATATGACAAACATATTTCAACTGGCCTAAATTCTGCTCATACCTAAACACTGCTTCGTGCTAACACTTCATTGAAATTATATTTTTTCTACATGTTTGAAAAAGAAATTCTCTAATGTGGTCCTGTCCTGTTACAATATATTTCATTTTCAGTGGACTTTCGAAACAATGTTACTCCACCACCTTTCCCTCAATGTAGCAGAAAGAGCACTTCATCTTTCTCTTGTTTCAGTCATTAGACTGTGGCCATGTTGGGGCACCACCTTGAAGAATTTTTAGTTAAATGAATCGACCCCAGTCTTTTCTGTTTTTCTTAGGCCTGATGCTTATTCTATTGTTCTCTTTTGCTGAACTACTAAGTTACAGGGACGTAAACACACCAACACCAGTTGTCAAGTGGTGGTGGGGGGGACAAACACACACACACACACACACACACACACACACACTTACATGGCCTGATTCTTTCAGTTTCCTGTCTACCAAATCCACTCAAAAGGCTTTGATCAGCCCGAGGCTATAGTAGAAGACACTTGCACAAGGTGCCATGCAGTGGGACTGAACCCAGAGCCATGTGCCTGGCTTTTGTAGTTAGGTACTGACCCCTTGCAACTAAAATCAAGCTTTCCCATTTCCCTTTACGTTCAGAAATCTTTAATCACTGTTGCCTTTAACTCTGACTTGAATATTATTCTCTCCGATTTTCTTCAGTATATCTTAGAACATATTCTGCTGTTAGTCACATGTAATGACATAGATATCATTTCCACTTACTGCAGATCCTTATAGAATTACTTTATTATTATTATTATTATTATTATTATTATTATTGTTTTTTTTACATTTGATTTTGGCTCTGGTATTGTTATTAAATATATTTCTGTGTTTTATATTTTCGTTTATATTGAGAGCCATGTTTCCATGTCCAACGTGTTATTCAGCAGAACCAATTCTATCATTGTTATCAAAATGAAATGAAATGTCCTTGTAATGGTAAATCTCATTGCTTTACTTTTTTAGATCGTTGTTATCTAAGGCCTGTCTTTTTATAACTGATTCTATGTAAACCCTACCACTTTCCTAATGTGCCGTTGTAGTGTACTCTTAGCAGCCAGCTTTGTTGTAAATAAAACAATGACTATCATCACCATAGAGGCAAGATGGAAGAATTATTAGAGTGACAGAAAAATTGCTTTGTAGTAATTATTCTGATGCTTTAAATCAGTGGTTTCCTTGGAGGTGGTGGAATGATCCAGTGGGGGGAGCATTGAAGAAAAGTGGGATGATAATGGGGTAGCCAAAATGGTGTGATAGATATTAAAAAAAATTATTTATAGTTTAATTGGGTATAGTGGAGGCACATAGCCTAGTGGTTAGAGAAGTGGACTTGTGGTTGAGAGATTGTGGGTTCGAATCTCAGACTGGGCGATGTGTGTGTTTATGAGTGAAACAGCTAAGCTCCAAGTGGCTCTGGCAGAAGGTAATACCAAACCTCTGATGACTGTTTTGCTACTAATTTCTCCCGTGCTTTCCTCCTGCATCTATTAGCTCACCTGTGACGAACCGGCATCCTATCCAGTTGGGCAACCTGTACGCTAATGAAATCAGGAAACCAGCCCTTATGAGCCAGGCATGGCTTGAGAAGGGACAACAACAATAACGTATAAGTTTTATTTGTAAAATACAGCTGTTTTGAATTTGCTGCAGAAAATGGTCTATATTTGTGGTGGGGAGGGTGAGTGGGGTGCTTGGAATGTGGCCTGGGTGCTAAAGGAGAGGCAGCTTGAAAAAGTTTGGTGACTACTGCTTAAAGTTCTAGGACCCACCATATATATATACATATATATACATGTATATATATATATATGTATATATACATGCATGTATATATATATATATATATATATATA
>NC_069007.1:11076246-11078681 GCF_001194135.2 Octopus bimaculoides
CCCACACATAATCAAGGGTATTGCAGTCTGGGGAGTTAGGTGGCCGAATGTTAGGAGTGATGTTGTCGCAGAAATTGTCTGACAGCCATGACTGGGTTCCCTTGCTTGAGTGACTCACACTCTCTTGTCCCCCTCCAACCCTCCCCTGTGATAAACTCTGTGGCTCTTCTATCCGACACTTGGCCTGAACAGCCACCTCAGGCATTGGTACCCTTTGCACCCATTAAAATGAAGAGGCTCAATCACTCACTACAGATGAACTACTCAGATACAAGTTAATGCTACTACTGATGATTGATATATATATATATATATATATATATATATATATATCATCATCATCATGCTGGCATGGGTTGGACGGTTTGACTGGGGGCTGGCAAGCCAGGAGGCTGTACCAGGCTCCAATCCGATCTAGCAAAGTTTCCACAGCTGGATGCCCTTCCTAATGCCAACCACTCCAAGAGTGTAGTGGCTGCTTTTTATGTGCCACCGGCATGAGGGCTAGTCAGGCAGTACTAGCATCGACCACGCTTGAATGGTACTTCTTGCATGCCACTGGCACAGGACCAGTCAGCCAGCATTGGCATCAACCATGCTCGAATAGTGCTTTTTATGTGCCACCGGCATGAGAGTCAGTCAGGCAGTATTGGCAACGATCGTGCTCGAATGGTGCTTTGAACATGTCACTAGCAATGATTATGCTCGAATGGTGCTTTTAACTTGCCACTGGCATGGGTGCCAATCAGGCGGTACTGTTATTGGCCATTTTCACTTGCCTCAACAGGTCTTTGCAAGCGCAGTCTATTGCCCACTGATTGAAGGGTACTCTTAAATGGGCTGGTCATGCTGCACTGGCATAGGCCATGGTTAAAGTCTCATTTGACTTGCCGGGTATTCTCAAGCACAGCATATCTCCAAAGGTTTCGGTCACTTGTCATTGCTTTGGTGAGGCCCAATTTTCGAAGGTCGTGCTTCACCACCTTATCCCAGGTCTTCCTGGGTCTAGCTCTTCCACAGGTTCCCTCTACTGCTAGGGTGTGACACTTTTTCACACAGCTGTCCTCATCCATACACAACACATGACCATACCAGAACAGTCGTCTCTCTTACACACCACATTTCATGCTTCTTTTCTCTCAGGGTGCTTACACTCTGTTGTGTATGCACACTGACATTACACATCTAGCGGAACATACTAGCTTCATTCCTTGCAAGCTTATGCATGTCCTCAGCAGTTACAGCCCATGTTTCACTGCCATGTAGCATGGCTGTTTGCACACATGCATCATACAGTCTACCTTTTACTTTGAGTGAGAGGCCCTTTGACACCAGCAGAGGTAGGAGCTCTCTGAACTTTGCCCAGGCTATTCTTATTCTAGCAGCTATGCTCTCAGAGCATCCACCCCCACTACTGACTTGGTCCCTTAGGTAACGGAAGCTATCAACTACTTCCAGTTTTTTTCCCCTGGCATGTGATGGAAGCTGTTTTCTGCACATTTTCAGTGTTAATTGCCCCTGAACATTTGCCACACACAAAACTATCTTCCTAGTTAGCCTTCCTTTGATATTGCTGCACCTCTTATGTGTCCATAGCTTGCACTGAGTGCATCTTATAGAGTTTCTACCTACGCCTTTTCTATAGATCAAGCAGGGCCATCTACCTGACAGGCTTTGTGTGTTGTCTGCCTTCCTACTTATTAAGACTTTGGTTTTAGCTAGATTGACGCTAAGGCCCTTCGATTCTAGTCCTTGTTTCCACACCTGAAACTTCTCCTCTAGTTCTGATAGTGACTCCGCAATTAGAGCAAGGTCATCAGTATAGAAAAGCTCCCAGGGGCATCCTGTCTTGAATTCCTCTGTTATTGCCTGGAGGACTATGATGAATAAAATAGAGCTCAGGTCTGTTCCTTGTTGGACCCCTACCTCTACCCGGAATTCTTCACTGTACTCGTTGCGAACCCTTACCTTACTGATAGCGCCTCTGTACATGGCTCACACAGCTCTCACTAGCCATTCATCTATCCCTAGTTTTTGCATTGACCACCAGATAAGGGATTGGGGGACCCTGTCAAAGGCTTTCTCCTTGTGAAAGAAAGCTAGGTACAGAGGTTTATCTTTGGCTAGGTATTTCTCGTGCAGCTGTCTTACCAGAAATATAGCATCAGTGGTGCTTTTCTCTGTCACAAACCCAAACTGCATCTCATCTAAACTGACTCTCTCCCTAATTAGTTGGGCTATGACCCTCTCCGTGACTTTCATTACCTGATCTAACAACTTGATACCTCTGAAATTATTTGTATCTAAAGTGTCACCTTTACCTTTGTAGCAGTTGACTATGGTGCTGCTACACCAGTCATTGGGTATGACTCCTTCATGTATCACCTGATTGACTATATGGGTGACGAGACAATAACTGACACTGCCAGATATTT
>NC_069007.1:11085919-11088742 GCF_001194135.2 Octopus bimaculoides
TGTGTGTATATATATATGTATATATGTATATGTGTGTGTGTATATATATATATATATATATATATATATATATATATATATGTATGTATATAGTGAGAGAGTTATATAAATCCATAGATACATGTATTGTGTAGGTGTTGATTGGATAGACTGGAAACTGTGCTTTTGTCAATTTAATAGAAACAGTCTGTGACTATAATGAAGACGGCAATTATATTCAATTAATCGATTGGTCAGTCAATCAATATCTATCCATCTAATTTTGTTATTCCATTAATCTATCCTCCACCCATTTATCGCTTGTTTGCTTGCTTTATCTTCTATTATGTTATTCCAATTACATATCCTGCTATACTGCCAAACTACTAAATGGATTTTTGCTATTCATATTCACTCATCTTGACAATGTCCTTTATATTAAGAATCTGGCTTAACAAAGCCTGCTTCCAAACGCTGTCCATGAACCAGTGATTGGCTCATTGGAACCATGTAACCATTGATACCTCATATATATTATTAAAAAAATCTTAATCAAAACTCAGTGAAACTCACCTTCAAATTCATACTCAGCTGTTATCAAACTATTAGGAAACCTCCACTGAACACCTCAAAATCTTTCTTAGATGTGGCTGTGTGGTAAGAAGCCTGCTTCCCAACCACATGGTTCTGGGTTCAGTCCCACTGTGTGACACCTTGTGCAAGCGAACTCTACCATAGCACTGGGTTGACCAAAGCCTTGCTGGAACACCATCTTTAGTCGAACAAATCAGCCCCAGGACTTATTCTTTGTAAGCCTAGTACTTATTCTATCGGTCTCTTTTGCCAAACCACGAAGTTACGGGGGATGTAAACACACCAACATCGGTTGTCAAGCGATGGTTGGGGGACAAACACAGACACACACACACACACACACACACACACACACACACACATATATACATACACGACGACTTTCTTTTCAGTTTCCATCTACCAAATCCATTCACAAGGCTTTGGTTGGCCTGGAGCTATAGTAGAAGACACTTGCCCAAGGTGCCATGCAATGGGACTGAACCCGGAACCATGTGATTGGAAGCAAGCTACTTAGTACACAACAAATATATAGAGTAATCAATACATTAAAAATATACACAAAAAATATATATAAATATATAGATATATACATTAAAAATATATTGCAAAAGTAAATACATATATAGGTCGACTTACAGATTGTAAAACCAAGTCATAAAAAGAGTTAAGAATCTGTAAGATAAATAGTTTGGGTGTTATTATTCCAGTTAATAATCCTACAGCCGTTTATGGAGGTCTTGTTGTCCAGTTATATAGAAGATATTTACATCCGTTATAGGACACCACCTCTTTCATCAGGGAAAATAAGTTTCTAAAAAGACTCTAAAATTTTTAAAAAGGCTTATATGTAATACTGAAAAAGGCAGTACATGCAAGCCTTTTTAGAAACTTATTTTCCTGGATGAAGGAGGTGGTGTCCTATAATGGATGTAAATATCTTTTATGTGAGTGGACAAGACCCCCATACACAGCTGTACGATTATTAATTGGATTAGTAACACCCCAAACTTTTTATTTTATAGACTCTTAACTCTTTTTATGATTTCGTTTTACAATCTGTAAGATGATCTATATATGTATTTATTACCTCTACCTTAGTAAAAGAGGAGGAATTGTTTTTAGTTATGTTTGTTCATTAGTTTGTCCATGGACAAGATATCTCAAGAACCGCTGGATGGATTCGGATGAAACTGTCAGGAATGTTTGGCTTCATGATTGGCAAGAACTGATTAGATTTTGGGGATTGATCCGGTACCAGACAAGGATTCTGGATTATTTTTCTGTTTTTTTTTTAACTTAATTTTTGAGTGTGGTCGTGTTCATTTTTAGTATTCTTATTTGTGAGAGCAGTCAAGTTTATTTCAGATATTCTCATTTTAAAAATCATCTCTGGCTAATCATTGAGAAGACGTTGGTGTTGCCTGGGCAGAAGTTTGCGCTTTCTGAGTGCTCTTGTATTTTCAATATATTTTCAATGTATACGTCTATATATTTATATATTTTTATGAGTATATTTTTAATGTATTGATTACTCTATGTATTTTTATATATCTAAATATTTTTGATATGTTTGATACATTGAATATACTTTCGGAGAAATTCATACATACTGTGTTTAGGGCTAAATAAATATAAATGTACATGTGAACTTGATTTGCCAAACTTTGATTCTTACTTCTACATTATTCTAATGCCTCAGGTCTGAATATCTGGAGCACTTCAAAGTGAAGTCTATGCATTGTAGAAAATCTTTTTCCTTACAATAGCAAAGGCTCATTTTCTAAGTCATGGGGGCATAAACACACCAGCACACGTCGTCAAGTGGTAGTGTTGGATAAGCACAGACATAAAGACACACATGCGTAGATATATATATGTATATTATGAACCAGTTGTTAAGTATCCCACCTAAGAGGGATCGATGCTAGATGAGTCCAACTTTGGAAAATTTGGAAAAAAAGCCAAAATTGTAGGATTTATGGAGGGGCAGCGTTAATGATAAAATTATAGAAGATTTCACTATTGTTTTTAAATTATATTTCATTTTCTGTTTGAAAATATAGAAAGTGAGGATTGTTACAGTGATCGCCATTTCCAGAAGTTTTTCTTTTTTCAAAACCTTCGAGGTTTCTCTCATCATTTTTAAGTGCATAGTGCAAAAATAAAAAAAATGGACAAAATTGGTCCAGAAGTGGGAGATGGAATTGATAAATTACTGATAACATTGGAATTCATAAATTTTCAAAA
>NC_069007.1:11089221-11103962 GCF_001194135.2 Octopus bimaculoides
TATATATATATATATATATATATTTATACACATATATACGACGGGCTTCTTTCAGTTTCTAGCTACCAAATCCACTCACAAGGCTTTGGTCGACCTGAGGCTATAGTAGAAAACACTTGCCCAAGGTGCCATGCAGTGGGACTGCGCCTGGAACCATGTGGTTGGTAAGCAAGCTACTTACCACACAGCCACTCCTGCGCATACGCCTATATATATATAATAAATATTTTGGACTGATAGATATAAGTCGATTAGTGTGTTTAAATGTTGAGTAGAACACCGATACAGTTTAGGCTACCTGGTGTCATCTGCAGCTGTGGTATACTTCCGTTGGATCTAATTCAGGAACTCCGCAGTGTCAGTTAGGGGAATTATATTAATTAAGTAATGAGAAAATAGATTTGGTATTAAACTTTATTCTATACAACAT
Source organism: Octopus bimaculoides (assembly GCF_001194135.2). NCBI lineage: Eukaryota > Metazoa > Mollusca > Cephalopoda > Octopoda > Octopodidae > Octopus > Octopus bimaculoides. The sequence goes on from NC_069007.1 coordinate 11,089,652, forward strand.
TCATTTCGACCTGTCCTATAATAAAGTTAAATCCATCTTCTCGTTACTTTATATATATATATATATATATATATGTGTATATATATATGACAGGCTTTTTTGAGATTCCATCTGCCATATATATATATATATGTATGTATATATATATATATGACAGGCTTCTTTCAGATTCCATCTGCCAAATCCATGCACAAGACTTTAGCTGACCTGAAGTTGTAGTAAAAGACACTTTTACAAAAAAACAAAATTTACGAAAAAAGCAAAAGGCGAAGATAGGTGTGTAAATAACAAACAAATGTATTAGTTTAACGCTCGGGAAGTGAGAAAATCTTTTACGTTTTGAGCCTATGCTCTTTGACAGAAAGGAACACAGAGATAAACAAGGAGAAAAAGTAAATATATATACACATATATGTGTGTGTGTATATATATATATATATATATATATATATATGCATGCACATATGTACATGTATAAGCGCCTACATGTAAACAGATTTGAGGCAGAATTTTACAGCCATCATCAATTCTTCCCTGTTTTTCAAACAAAGCATTTCTTTCTTCCACAGGTTTTTGAAATCACAGAACGACCAATTGTAATATCAGCAAAGTGTTGTTAACATAAGCACCACTTTGCAGATTTAACAACAAGCATGGAATATATTCACACACACTCACATGAATGCACCTGATGGGTTTCCTGCTGTTTGTATCTAACAGATTCCCTCATGTGGCATTTGTCAGGTCAGGGTCATATTAAAAGGCACTTGTGGTGCCATATAACAGGAACAAACCTGAAACCACATCATGAAGGGGCAAAATCCTTCACCACATAGTCATGGCTGTGTGTGTGTGCGTGCATGTGTGCATGTATCCCCCTTCTATTAACACCTTATCATTTACTTCCCCCTCCTCTCTCTTTGCCATTCTCCCTCCTTTTCTCATTGTCAATCTCTTCTTCCCTCACCTCACCCTCTCTCACTTTGGCGTCTTTTCTCCCACTACCTCTTCCTCCCTTCCTTTCACTTTTCTCTCTACTTCCAGCACTCTCTCTCTTTCCCTCCCCCTCCATATCTCTACAATATGTGTAGGTGTGGTTGGCTCAAATAAGGCATGAAGGAGAAGAGGTGGAGTGGTTTGGCTCTTGCCACCAACACCTCCCTTCTTTCTCATCACTCTGATGTCCCCACCGCCGCCACCACCACCACCACATTACCATTGGATATGAATGCAGTTCCTGCCTCACCCCTGTTCGTGCTGCAATTAATTAATAGATACTTTGTTAATCTCACACCCTTGATAATCTTGTTTTGTTTGTGTGTTTTGATATTTATTGAATTTTAAATAATTTTGTTTTATTTTCAATAATTTTCCATCCTAACTAATTAGCTGTTACTTTCTTAATGAACAAATAATTTATAAAAGGCAATAATGCATGCGTATGCGTGTGTGTTTATGTGCATGTGTGTGTGTGTGTGTGCGTGTGTTATCTAAACATAAATTCATATCCACACATACTTATGTGTGTATGTAAATATTTATATGTATACATGTACGTATGTTTGTGTGTATATATATATATATATATATATATATATTTATAGTGTGTGTGTGTATGAGTGCGTGTATGTGCATACGAGTGTGTATGTGCGTGTGTACAGAAATGACTTTGTGGTTGGGAATTTTACCTCCCAATTCCATGGCTTAAGTTCAGTCTCACCTTGGGCAGGTGTCTTCTACAACCCCAGGCCAGCCAAAATCTTGTAAGTGATTTTGATGAACAGAAACTGTAAGAGGCCCATTTTGTGTGTGTGTGTGTGTGTGTGTGTGTGTGTGTGAAAGAGAGATGGAGAGAGAGAGTTCATATTTCTTTCTTTGGTTGTAAACAAAAGCTTAGAATTATCTTTGAGTTCTTTGGACATAACCAGACATAGCTTTTGAACTTGTGATAGCCTAGAACTCACACACACACACACACACACACACACACACACACACACACATATATGTAATGTATGTGTTTGTGTGTATCCACGTGATGACTGTAAATGAGCATCACCAGCATACAAGCAGTATTGTTTGTTTCCAGTCTTCCTTGAAAAAATGTCTAGCCATGGGGAGATATTACTTTCCTTGGAAACAGGGGAAAGTTGGCAACAGGAAGGGCACCCAGCTGTAGAAAAACCTGCCTCAACAAAATCCATCTGACCCATACAAGCATGGAAAAGTGAACGTTAAAACAATGATGATGCTGATGTGTGTGTGTATGTGTGTACCTTTTCCCTTTTAATCTCTCCTCCTTCACATCAGGCATGCCTTACCATTTGTTTGTTTATCTTATCACTGTCATCCATATTTCTTTCACCCATGCCTTTCTCTTGCCCCCTATCACTCATCTCTCAACTTCTTCTTCTTCTCCCCCTCCTCCTCCTCCATGCTCTCAATACCACTCACCTTACATTGCACTCTCTTGCTTTAGTCTTTATTGTTCTGTTTTCTGTTCCCTATACATTCTGTCACTCATGTCTATTGCTCATCTCTTTCAATTTTACTCTTTTCACATTCCTACTGTTCCTTTATGGTTTGGTGTAATGCAATTTGTACTGTCTTATGAGGTTTTTGATATGTTCATCTCTTTAATTCATCATCATCATCATCATGAATAGACTTTTGGTTTTGTTTCTGCAGTTGGATACCCTTCTTAACACCAACCACTTCAGAGTGTATTCGTTGCTTTTTATGTGGCACCAACACCAGTGCTTTTTTGTGGCACCATCACCAGTGCTTTTTACGTGACACCACCACCAGTGCATTTTATGTGGCACTGTCACCAGTGCATTTTATATGGCACCAGCACCAATGCATTTTATGTAGCACCAGCATCAGTGCTTTTTATGTGGCACCATCACCAGTGCATTTTATGTGGCACCAGCACCAGTGCATTTTATGTGGCACCAGCACCAGTGCATTTTATGTGGCACCAGCATCAGTGCTTTTTATATGGTGCTACCACGAGTGTCTTTGATTCCTATAATATACTTTCTACGTGGTTTGTGTATTTGTTGTCTTATGTTTAATGTCTGATGTATTTGTAGCATTATTCTATGCCTTGATCTACCAGTTCATTAATATTTCCACTGATAATTCATGTCTCTTTTTCTTCTGTGGATTTCTTTATCCAGTGCTTCGCTTGTGGAGGAGAATCTAAATGTTCCACAGAGGAGGGATTTTACCACTGATATGTTATATTTGTGTGGACACTCACTGTCTCTATGTAAGTACATGCATTATCTATGTTTTTATTGTTTTCTAACTGAATATTTATCCCTGAAAATGGAGTCATTGTATTGCTAAGAGTTCAGGTCTTCCTTCGATTTCTCAACAATATACCCCGGATATATGGATGATATACTTGTTATAAAGGATTCACTGAAAATCATTAGCAGCACACACCTCTGTCAGTAACCACAATATCAGTTGGTTGTCACAATGAAGTAATCATACAAACTGCTGGAAACAGTAGCCAAATTTAACCTTTCATCTTAATAGCAATAACATATTTGGTAATATAGACCTAAGGACATTATATTTCAAAAACAAAAAAGCCAAAAAGAACAGATAGGATGGTTGTGGTTGAAATGTTTTTGATCAAAGCAGGCCAAGGGCTAAACAAAAACAACAACAATAGGAACAACTTAACAGGAATAACACACCTGTGTCAACACCAATAAAAATAACATCACCATCATTTAACATCCGTTTTTCCATGCTGGCATGGGTTGGACAGCTTGATAGGAGCTGGCAAGGCCAAGCATCACACCAGGTTCCATAGTTTGTTTTGGCTTGGTTTCTATGGCCTGGTGCCCTTCCTAACATTGACCAATTTACAGAGTGTACTGGGTGATTTTCACATGTCATTGGCACGGGAGCCTTTCACATGTCACCGGCATGGGTATCTTTCACATGTCACTGGTGTGGCTGCCTTTTACATATCATCGGTATGAGTGCCTTTATGTGTTATTAACATGGGTAATTCTTATGTGTCACTGGCATGGGTGCCTTTTATGTATCACCAGCATGGGAGCCAATAAGGGAGTTTCTGCATGTTTGCATGACACATTAAAAATAACAGCCAAATCTTTCTCAAATTACACCCAACTCTCATCTTAAAATTGAAAGAGCACAGTGTGCATCATAGATGTAGCATCATCATCATCATCGTTTAACATCTGCTTTCCATGCTAGCATGGGTTGGACGATTTGACTGAGGACTGGTGAACCAGATGGCTACACCAGGCTCCAATCTGATTTGGCACAGTTTCTACAGCTGGATGCCCTTCCTAATGCCAACCACTCCGAGAGTGTAGTGGGTGCTTTTACGTGCCACCGGCACGAAGGCCAGTCAGGCGGTACTGGCAACGGTACTAAATATATGTTCACAGTTCAGCTGTTTAAGCTTAAATAGGCTCATATCAGTTTGTACACCTGTTTTCTGCAAATGGTCACATGACATGGTCATACATCGATCTAGCCCTTCTGGCCCTCATCCCATCATGTGACAGACCAGCTGAGCCTGGGAAATTTATGTCTCTCCACTGGGAGCCTACCTTCAGCTATATAAGGAAACCTTTCCTACTATTTCCTCCGTGAGGTGAGTTGCACAGTTGAGTTAAGATCTTTGGCAAAGAGCAAATTTATTTTCACAGGTATCCTTTGACACATAGGTCTGTTCCTGTCTTCCAGTAGAAGTTATGTCTCATATTTTTTTCTGGATTTACGCTGCATATATTATGTACCAATTGCATTAGAAACCATTGTACATTTGATGACAGTATATTTCAAGACGTACCTTGACAGCTTTGCTGTATTAATGCTCTTTAATGGGTTGAGTAAATTGTCGCATTTTATCCTTCTGGTTTTCTGTTTCTTCATTTATCTACACACACACACACACACACACACACATACACGCACATGTATATTGGAACTCAAACCAGCTTTATCCTTCTATGCAACTTCAACCATTAAATAGTCATGGATATGCAAAATTGTTGAAGCGTCTTTGATCAGCCCTCTTTTTGGTCAATCTTGAATTAGGGTTAAAGAGCAACAACAACAGTATCAGTAACAAGACAAACCTGTCAATAACAGACATTCCAGTCACACAATAATATACATAACAGTTACAACAACAGATACACACCTGTCACAACACAAATACACACTTATCACAGCAACAGACACATCTACCACAGCAATATACACACACACACACACACACACACACATCACGGTAATATACACATTCCTATCACAACAATATACATGCCTAAGGCAGCGAACTGACAGAAATGTTAGCATGCCGGGTGAAATGCTTAGCGGTATTTTGTCTGTCTTTATGTTTTGTGTTCAAATTCCGCTGAGGTTGACTTTGCCTTTCATCCTTTCAGGGTCGATAAATTAAGTACCAGTTGCTTACTGGGGTCGATCTAATCGACTGGCCCCCCCTCCAAAAATGTTGGGCCTTGTGCCTAAAGTAGAAAAGGACAATATACATACCTGTTAGAACAACAGATACACACCTGTCACAACACAAAATACACACCTATCACAACAGACACATCTGTCACAAAAATATACATACAGACCTATCACAATAATATACACGTTCTTGTCACAGCAACATACATATCTGTCAAAATACACACACCTATCACAGCAGACACACTTGTGACAACCAGATACATCCTGTCACAACAACAGGTGTTCTTGTCACGATAATATACATACCAGTTACAACACTCACACAAATACATCTGTCACAATACACACACACACACTCTTGTCACAGCAACAACATGCATATCTGTCACAGTGACAAATACACCTGCCACACATCTGTCACAGTATATACACTTGTATTTTCTGCCGAGGTCAACTGTGCCTTTCATCTTTTCGGGGTTGATGAAATAAGTACCAGATATGCATTGGGGTTGATGTAATCAACTATCCCCTCCCCCAAATTTTCAGGCCTTGTGCCTGCAGTAGAAAGAATTATATGCACCCGTTTTAATAACATTCACACCTGTCATAATTGCAACAAAAGGTACAGCTGTCACAACAAGGACATGTCACAATATACACACACACACCTCACAACAGCCTAACACCTTATAGAATCACAATTGCAAAGTGTCTTAATGAATAACAAGGGCCATATGCATTTAATAAAATTGCATTTGGTGCTGGGAAACAACTGTAACAACAACAATATATGCCTGAGCCAGAATCAAGAGCAACGCATGCTTGTTGCAATAATTGCATTTGCTGTCACAAGAACATTGTCACAAGAGCACATACCTGTATTTGCAACAACGTTAAGCAACTATTATAACCACACACACACACACACACACACACATACAGAAGTGTGTGTGTGTGTGTGTGTGTGCACGCGTGTCTGTTTCAGTTACAACATCAGCCAATTGTTACATCACCACCAACAACAACAACACCACCTCTGCCAACAACACACAATAGCGATACACACTTGTCATAGTGATACCATTTATTGTCAGTGACAGTCACAGCCGCAGCAGCAACAACAACAATGTAGTAACTGTTGCTACAACAACACACACATCCGTGTCTGTAACAACATCAACAATTACAACAACAACAACAGCAACACATTGCTGCTGTCGGTAACAATATCAGCTGATTGTCTGAATGATGTAGCTGCTTGAATTGCTAGAAATAGAAGTTAAATCTCCATTGCAGCCTGAGAGAAAAGAAAAAAAGAAAATAGAATATAAATGTAATAATCCTATACATGGTATGTTTGAGAAAATATGGGATGGTTATGGATGGATTGTCTTTGATCATGCTTCTGTTCAATCAGTGTTGGCTGTACATGGAACAATCTCAACACCATACTTGTCACTACAACAGCTGATGAGTAAACCACTATGTGACCTCTTGATCTATTAGAAATAATAGTTAAATTTTCCTCAGATCATACTCTGATAGCTTTCATAAGGAAAGGAGACCTTCTTGGAGAAAGTAGGCCTATGCGTACAAAATGACAGGATGGTGATGGCTGGAATTTCTTTTGTCATAGGTCTGTCCAAGTAAATTTGACTGGAGTTAAACAGCAGTAGCATCAACAGCAACAACAACAGCTGAGCTGGCTGCAGCAGTGCCTAGAAGACTGCTATAGGTGGAGGTTATGGTGTTCGGGTGTTTGGCTACGGTGGTGACCAGAATGGGGTGTGAAGAAGGTGATGGGTGGAGATTTGTTGCATTTTCTATGGTAGACACACCTGTGACATCATCTTTATGACATCATACTTTGCCTCTGTCTCTCTCTCTCTCTATACACACACACACATGCATACACACATATATGTATGTATCACTCTTTCTCTTTCATTTGAAATACATATAAACTCATGCACATGTACACACACACACACACACACACACACACACACACACACATACCACATGCAAGTTGATATTGATATACTCTCATAATTTATATGAATATATTATGTGTATAAACCATTGCCATTATCATCATCATCATCATCATCATTTTTATGTTCGTTTTACCACACAGCCATGGGTCGGAGAGGACTTTCTGAGGTAATTTTACGGATGGATGCTCTTTCTGATATCAACCATTTTAGTTCCTCTTACAACATACAGGAATATGATGTACATATTCTAAGAACTGAGATATGTACAGAAGTACCATAATATATATATGTATGTGTGAGTGTGTATTTATGTATATGTATATATTTATGTGTATGTGTGTGTGTATATACACATATATATATTCTTGTGTGTATATATATATGTATATATATATGTGTGTGCGTATACATATATATATATATATATATATATATATATATATATATTATTTGGACTGCTAGAAATAGCAACAAAGATCGTCTAAGTTTGAGGAATTATAGGGCTGGTTACTCACTTTCCATGGTGGCTGAGTGACCGAGGTCGCAATATTCCACCCTGAATGGAATTCCGGTCCCTTGAAGGGTTACTCATTTTTGCCAGCTGAGTGGACTGGAGCAACGTGAAATGAAGTGTTTTGCTCAAGAACACAATGCGCCACCCAGTCCAGGAATTGAAATTATGATCTTATGATCATGAGTCTGACACCCTAACCACTAAGCCATGCACCTCCACTAGAGATCATGTGATGGCTGTAAATGAGCATCACCTGTATACAAGTGAGGTTGTTCATTTCAAGTCTTCTGTGAAAAACATGTCTAGCTATGGGAAAATATTACGTTGCTTGGAAACATGTGGAGGTTGGTGACACCTGTTTTTAAGGGTCCCCACAGAAGGTTACTCATGGGTAAAATAATCTACCTCAACATATTCTGTCTGATCCCTGCAAACATAGAAAATTGAATGTTAAAACGTGATGATGATGATTTATATGTAGTGCATATATATTCTTTTCTACACTAGGCACAAGGCTCGAAATTTTTGGGGAGGGGGCCAGTCGATTAGATTGACCCAGTACATAACTGGTACTTAATTTATCGACCTCGAAAGGATAAAAGGCCAAGTCAACCTCGGTGGAATTTGAACTCAGAACGTAAAGACAGATGAAATACCACTAAGCATGTCGCCCAGCATGCTAACGATTCTGCCAGCTCGCTGCCTTCATCATCATCATCATCATCATCATCATCATCATCGTTTAATGTCCGCTTTCCATGCTAGCATGGGTTGGACGACTTGACTGAGGACTGATGAAACCGGATGGCAACACCAGGCTCGAATCTAAATTTGGCAGAGTTTCTACAGCTGGATGCCCTTCCTAACGCCAACCACTCAGAGAGTGCCTTCAAATGAATTATTCTTTTCTACTCTAGGCACAAGGCTTGAAGTTTTGGGGGATGGGGCCAGTGGATTAGATCGTCCCCAGTACACAACTGGTACTTAATTTATCGACCCTGAAAGAATGAAAGGCAAAGCCGGCCTCAGTGGAATTTGAACTCAAAACGTAAAAACAGACGAAATACCGCTAAGCATTTCACTTGGCATGCTAACGATTCTGCCAACTTACCACCTTGTAGTACATATACACTGGCACTCCATTGCTTACAGCATTAAAGGTTCCAGTTGATCTGATCAACAGAACAGCTTGCTCCATGAGGTTAATGTGCAAGTGGCTGAGCATTCCACAGACACGCATACCCCTTCACATATTTCTCAGGGAGATTCAGCATGACACAGTGTGTGGCAAAACTGGCCCTTTGAAATACAGGTACTACTCATTTTTGCCAGATGAGTTAACTGGAGCAACGGGAAATAAAGTGTCTTGCTCAAGGACATAATGTGCTGCTGGGAATAGAAATTGTTACTCTACGATTGTGAGCCGAATACCCTAACCACTAGGTCACGCCTCTTCATATATTATGTATATATGCATGTATTTTATAAATTTGTCATGTTCATGGTCGTCTTTTATTGTTTGTTCTTCATGATGGCATCAGTTGGACATTATATATAGCATTCTTTTATTCTTTTACTTGTTTCAGTCATGTGACTGTGGCCATGCTGGAGCTCTGTCTTTAGTCAAACAAATCAACCCCAGGACTTATTCTTTGTAAGCCTAGTACTTGTTCTATCGGTCTCTTTTGCTAAACTGCTAATTTACAGGAACGTAAATACACCAACATCGGTTGTTAAGTGATGGTGTGGGGGAGGGGACAAACACAGACACACAAATACATACACATATATATACATATATTCGATGGGCTTCTTTCAGTTTCCATCTACCAAATCCATTCACAAGGCTTTGGTTGGCCCAAAGTTATAGTAGAAGACATTTGCCCAAGGTGCCACGTAGTGAGGCTGAACCCAGAACCATGTGATTGGTAAGCAAGCTTTTTACCACACAGCCACTCCTGCACCTATATATGCAGTGGCGGATCTACCATAAAACTAATGAAGCTTAAGCTTCAAGGCCCCTTATCCCGTAGGGGCCCTTCTGAAGCAAATTAATTTTTTCATTCTGTCAATTTTTTTGTTTTTGTGTTTTGCCATGCAGTATTGCTGTTACCAGTCTTGGTGGACAATGTCATCTCCTACTCCTACGTAGAGTCTAGACGCAGTGTCTAGACATGTGTTGTTCACCTGCTGTTTCTGCCAGTGTGGAGTAACATGAAAAATAAAAGTACGAACGACTTGCAGATAATTCGCTTTACTTGAATTATTTTGGAAACTTTGGCCCTGCCCCTCCTGTTGTCAAATATGTCTACTACTACATCAGCATAGTAGAGATAAGAATTCTTATTTTCACAACATTATTTAATAACCAATGAAATTGTTTGCCTCCTAATTTTATGAATAATTCTTCATTTATGACTATATATTAAGTTGTGAACCCTTATCTTCATCGATCTCTGCCCCCAATTTTTTTTCACAGAGGTCTAGGCCCCAAGAGGAATAGCAATGTCTTCAAGAAAGTACTAAAGCTGATCCCTGAAACACCAACTCAAGGAAAAGCAATCTAATGAAATTTCTAAATGTCAAAAACTGTCAAATTATTTTACAATGTCAAGTAAAAAAAGTTTGTCATCACCTGCAACTGAAACAAGCCATGCAAGCACCAGTGCAGTCAATGATAGTGCACAAACCATGAGTGTTCTGTTTCACAATAATCAACCTACTGTTGACACTTTTGGTGCAGATGATGATCATGGTGGTCAAGAACTTCAAGAAAAGAGAAAGCAGAAACAGGAAACAGTATGCAAATTTAATGATTTGAAAGAATAGTGACCTGACAAACTGACCTGTAACAATTAATAATGATTTCATACAAAACTGTTTCATGCTAGACATCAGTTTTTTTTGGTTTTTTTTTTTTTCAAAATAAAAGAAAACAGATAATATATGATATACTGAATCCAACCAGATTTACAAACAGCAAAATCAAAGTGTCTCATACAAGTACTATTTTGAAGTACTAAAAAGAGTTGTAGCAGTTATAAAAGTTTTTAAATGAAAGAGGGTTAGCATTTAGAGGTCATGAGAAAAAGTGGGGCTCCCCAAACAATGGAAATTTCATGAGGGCCATTTCAAAGACATGTTTTCATAAAATTCTGGAAATGAGCAACCTCATACAACCTTGTATGAGGGAAATGCTCATTTACAAACAACATGTAATGTCAAGATAAGGGTAAACACACATTCACAAACGATTGGAGGGAACCTGTGGAAAAGGTAGACCCAGGAAGACACGAGATGAGGTGGTGAAGCATGATCTTTGAACGTTGGGCTTCATGGAGGCAAGTGAAATCATAGTCATGGCTGATGCCAGTGTCACATTACAAGCATCCATGCCGGTGGCACATAAAAAGCACCCTTCAAATGCTGGACCTCACGGAGGCAATGATAAGTGACTGAGACCTTTGGTGATATGCAGTGCTTGAGAAGACCCATCAAGCCAAGTGAAATCCTAGTTGTGGCTGATGTTGGTGTCATGTAACTGGCACCTATGCCAGTGACATGTAAAATGCACCCATTACATTTTTGGAGTGGTTGGTGTTAGGAAGGGCATCCAGCTGTAAAAACATTGCCAGGTCAGAGTGGAATCTGGTGCAGTTATCCAGCTTACCAATTACAGTCAAACTATCTAACCCAAGCCAGCATAGAAAGCTGACACTAAATGATGATGATGATCACACGCGCACACACACACACACACACACAAATATACACATACATGACTCAGTGGTTAGAGAATTTGGCTCACAATCATGAGGTTGTGTGTTCAATTCGTGGACCAGGCTGTGTGTTGTGTCCTTGAGCAAGACACTTTATTTCACGTTGCTCCTGTTAACTCAGCTGTAGAAATGAGTTGCGACATCACTGGTGCCAAGCTGAATCAGCCTTTGCCTTTCCCTTGGATAATATCATTGGTGTGGAGAGGGGGGGGGCTGGTATGCATGGGTGACTGCTGGTCTTCCACAAACAGCCTTGCCCAGATTTGTGCCTTGGAGAGGAACTTTCTAGCTGCAATCCCATGGTCATGCATGACCAAAGGAAGTCATTATCATATATACTCCTGAACCAGTGGTTATGTATCTCACCCGTGAGGGATTGATGCTAGATGGGTCGAAACAATTGTAGTGATTTATAAAAATTCTTGTATCCTCCATCTCTCATTTACCACACACACACACACACATGGCTGTGTGGTAAGTAGCTTGCTTACCAACCACATGGTTCCAAGTTCAGTCCCACTGCATAGCATGTTGGGCAAGTGTCTTCTACTATAGCCTCAGGCCGACCAAAGCCTTGTGAGTAGATTTGGTAGACGGAAACTGAAAGAAGCTCGTCGTATGTGTTTGTGTGTCTGTGTTTGTCCCCCCCCCCCACCATCGCTTGACAGTCGATGTTCATGCGTTTATGTCTCCATAACTTAGCGGTTTGGCAAAAAGCGACCGATAGAATAAGTACTAGGCTTACAAAGAATAAGTCCTGGGGTCGATTTGTTCGACTAAAGGCAGTGCTCCAGCAACGACTGAAGCAAATAAAAGAATGTATATACACACATACACATATACATACACACTATACACTCATATGCATATGTTATACTTCATGTGATTCCTTTCATATGCAGGTCTTTTACACTTCATTGTATGTATATACTGACATTGCACATCAGGTGGAGCATGGTTGCCTTATTTCTTTCATTCACAGCTCCTCTGTATTCAAGGCCCTTGTATCACTACTATGTAGCGTTGCAGGTCATACACAGGCATCATACAGTTTGCCTTTCACTGAGAGAGAAACCTTTTGGTACCAGCAGAAGAAATGATTTCTTTTACATTCTCCAGCCTGTTCATCTTCACTTACGATGCTTTCACAATATCTTCCTCCTTTGCTAATTAGGCCACCTAGGAGGAAAAAAAGCTATCTACTACCTCCAGGGATCCCCTGGAGATTTCAGAGAATCTATTTCCTGCGCACTTTTAGTATTTATTGCTCCTGTGCATCTGCTTCATGCAAAGTTTGCTTTCTCTATTAACGTGCTTATGAATACATTGCACCTCTTGTGTATATATATATTTGCGTTTGTACATGTGTATATGTATATTTATGTGTGTGTGTGTGTGTGTGTGTGTGTGTGTGTGTGTATACATGTGTTTGTGTGCACATTCAGTATTACAAAGCCACCACCACCACCAACAACAACAACAATACATTAAGAACCTAGCGGGTATAATCAAATGCTTACTATTGACTTGATTTCCACTGCAGTACTACTGCACTATCTGCTGCAGTACTGCTGCCGAATGTAGTGTTGTACAGTAGTGTTGTTGATGCTGATGATGAAATTGTATGGTTGTAGTTGTGATATTGGTGATGGTGGATGCGATATTTTATTGTTTGTTTTTAAACCTCAGGTCAGCTCTGATTGAATGAGAAAAAAGCATTCCAGCCACGACCATGCCAACATCTTTTAAATGCAGGACTACAGTATATGAGATGTTTGCTATTCAAGACTGTATAGTTTGAGGGATGTTTGCTGCTATTTCTAGTTAGCTGAGCAATTGTTGCCAGACCCTGTCAGTGTGATACTTGTGGTGGTGGTGGTGGTGGTGTTGCTAATGGTTGTACAGAATTTAGTGACGTCATTAGATTCTTGTGTGTGTGTGTGTGTGTGTGTGTGTGTGTGTGTGTGTGTGAGTGTATCTCTGTGTGTCGGCTTGTATTTGTGACTATGTGTGTGTGTGTGTGTGTGTGTGTGTGTGTGTGTGTGTGTGTGTGTGTGTGTGCTTGTTCACATTCAGAATGTTAAGAACACAGACACACACATACAAATAGACACAGTCACAAATACAAGCAGACACACACAACACATGCACAGACACGCACACAACACATGCACAGACACACACACAGATAGACACAAACAGACACACAGTCATAAAACATGGAGACACGCACACGCATACACACACATATACATACCCACACAGACACACTGACATACAAACACAGACACACAGACACAGACAAGCAGACATATTCACAACTGCAGACACACACATATAAGCACTCTACTTCCACATACACACAGACACTAACATACCCAGATATATGCATACAAACTCAAGCACATTTCAAACTGCATCAGTGTGGTGCACGAGATAGATCAGCTGACTTTCGCAGTCAACAACTGGTGCACCTTCTGTAAGTGCAGGTCAATAGCTCTGAAATTGGAGTGTGTGTATGTGTGTATGTATATATA
>NC_069007.1:11106487-11109300 GCF_001194135.2 Octopus bimaculoides
ATATATATATATTTATATATATTTATAATATATATATGGCGGTAGTAGTGGTGGCAATGATCATGGTGGTGGTTTGCTAACTATGCTGCTGCAGGGGTGGTGATGGTAGTGTAGAACCTCTCCTTCCCCCACCACCATCTCTACTGGTTAACCGTGTTGCCTTTACCACTTTTATCTCTCAAGCAGCCCCTAATTCAACAAACCTAAAATCAAAGGCGTTCCAGCCACGACCATCCCATTTTTTTCGAAACATAATGTAACTATGATTACATTATATAATGCGTACTTCTTTTTAAGATGGCTGAGTGTGGGGTCTGAAGGTGATTTAGCTACTATTTCTTGCAGTCTGAGTTTCCACATAGGGTATGATGATTAACCACTTTAGCATGGCATGTCGAAACTTTTAGTTAGTTTTATAACCCTGTTATTGGGTGAAAGCCAGGAATTCTAGTGGTTAGGATTCCTGGCTTTCATCCAGATGGCCTAGGTTCGATTCCTGGCATGGGAACACAATTATTTTGGTGTTAAACAATGATGATGATGATGATGATGATGATTGGGGTGTCACATGACCAACCCAAGCCATGTGAGTGAAATTGACAGGAACTGTGTGAAAGCCTGTCAGATAGATGGCCTCTCCAGCCATGACACAGAAGTCCAACCTTGATTTATACATACACACACTTACTGTGTCACACTGACTCTGCCTAAAGATTACATTAAGGGTATATGTGTCTGTGGAATACTCAGTCATTGAAATGTTTATTCAATGAACAGGCTATTCAGTTGGTTGAACAAATGTTGCTTCACGTTTGGAATATTCTGAGATCCATTTATATACTTTACATGTGTACCTGTTTTAAATTCTTATAGTTAACCATTTTTAAAACATGATAAGAATATAACAGGATAAAAAAAGCTTCTTAATCCTGTAACATCCAGATTACTCTGTCAAATGTAATGCTTATATTTTCACATTATTTTGAATCAACCAGGCATTACAAAGTAAAGTCTATTTGCCAACATAAAGTGGTGGTCCTGATTAGGATGGTGTTACTACTTTTTTTAGCCCCAGGACCAGTGCCGATGAAGAAAAATAACCTAGAAAGCATTAGTCCGCAGGTACAGTCTCAGGCTGAGTGAGGATGTTAGCTCCCTTATTCGAGGCATAAGGACACAGTTGTGTGTCAATAGCCAACTGGAAAAGATGTTTTCCTGAGGCTAAAAAAAGGTTGTAACACTGTCCTAATCAGGACTGCCACTTTATGTTGGCAAATAGACTTTACTTTGTAGTACTGTTATTACTTAATTCTCATTCAGAGATTTAAAACTAATTGTTTTACTCCTTACAAGATCAGTAACTGTGTGTCACTTTAAAAGTATGTACCTCAAACAAGGCCTAATGCTGCCATCTCTAGCCAGTGGTTATCCTGTGCCAATGAAGAGAAATAACCCAGAAACCATTGGTCTGCAGGTAGCATCTAAGGCTGAGTGGCAACATTAGCTCCCTTGTTCGAGGCATAAGGATGCAGTTGTGCATCGATAGCCTACTGGAGAAGATGTTTCCCTGAGGCTAAAAAAAGGTTGTAACACTGTCCTAAACAGGACTGCCACTTTACATTGGCAAATAGATTTAACTCTGTAGTACTGTTACTACTTATTTTTCGCTTAGCCATGCATTATTTTGCAGTCATGAAATTTCAGTGATGTGACTGTTTATTTTTAGTGATGCTGTTGGATAGATCTGGTTGGTTTGAACATAAAACAACCAGAATATTTCAACCAGATATGGCTGGTTCAAATGGATATAGGATTAAAACATGTTACTGCTGGGAGATTGTGTTTTTTTTCTCCAAAATCCATGGCGTGTCACCTGAAAACCTGTAGAAAGTCACTACTGACACGTCATAGTATCACCTTTACTCACATAAAGGCTTCTTCATTTCCACAAGTTAAAGTTGAACTAATTACTGTAAGCTAATTAAACATGCATTAATTAAATGTGAAACAGCAACAAATTTAAAGAACTGTTAAAATGTAATTGTTAAAACTTTGCAGTAATTAGTTACAAGCCTGTCAATTCATGGGGTTAGTAAAATAAAATAACCGTCAAATACTTAACTCTTCGGGCCCCTCAATTCCTGATGGAATCAAAGGCGTGTCTTCACGACAAGTGGCATACCTTGGGTATTTTAAACTTGACAGAGTACATCACTCTTTAGATCTTGTCAAGGCCAGCTTCTTCGAAAGATAGATGGAGAGAGGGAGAAGAATTAACCGCAGTATTAAACTGGTATTTTATTGATAAAAGGCAACATGGGCTTTAGCAGGATTTGAACTTGGAACAGAGAGAGCTTGAACATATGCTACAATGCATTTTATTTGATTGATAGTCAAATACCTGCATTAATTTACTATTCTGGTAGTGTATCAAGGCAGCAAGCTAGCAATGTTAGCACGCCAGGTGAAATGCTTTGCAGTATTTGGTTTGTCTTTACATTCTGAGTTCAAATTCCACAGAGGTCGACTTTGCCTTTCATCCTTTCGGGGTCGATAAATTAAGTACCAGTTGCGTACTGGGATTGATATAACTGACTGATCCCCCTCCCCAAACCTCTCCAAAAATTTCGGGCCTTGTGCCTAGAGTAGAAAAGGTTCTGGTTGTGTATCCTAGATAATGAATATTCTTTTATTTGTTTCAGTCATTTGACTGTGGCCATGCTGGAGCATCGCCTTTAGTCGAACAAATTGACCCCAGGACTTATTCTTTGTCAGCTTAGTGCTTATTCTATTGTTCTCTTTTGCTAAGTTAC
>NC_069007.1:11109769-11128408 GCF_001194135.2 Octopus bimaculoides
AATTAGTTTTTATTTTGCCAGAAGGCCAGCAATTTCAACAGGAGGGGTTTTGTTCATTACTTCGACTCCAGTGCTCAACTGGTACTTATTTTATCAACCCTGGAAGGATGAAAGGTAAAGCTAACATGAATGTGGGGACTGAACTCATAACGTAAAGAGTTGAAAGAAATGCTATTGAGCATATTGTCTGATGCTTTAACAACTCTGACAACTCACTGCCTTACTACTACTACTTCTACTACTACTACTACTAATAATAATGAATAATAATAATAATAATAATAATAATAATAATAATAATAAAAGTGGTACGAACATAAACCTGAAGGCATCATCGAAAAATGATAATGCAAAGATCCTATGAGATTTTATGTTTTAGCACGACCATGAGATAGAGAATAGGAAACCAGACATAGTGTTAATTGAGAAAGAAAGCAAACAATGCTGGATCATAGATATACCATGCCCAGTTGACAACAAGGTATGTGATATCTATATCTATATATAACAGGTTGGCTTGGGAGGTTAAGTAGCTGTAGTCGCTGAAAAAGGTGGTAGTAGGATCAATAATTGTCGGAGACCTGGAAACAGTGAGTAAAAATTTTGAGAAGTACATGGAACAAATAGGGGCTGCAATAAAGGTGGAGCACTTGCAGAAAACAGCTCTGCTTGGAACCGCTTGAATATTCCGGATGGTGCTCGAAAAATAAGGGGTGTTACCTTAGTTCACTGGTAGTGAACAGCTGACACCGTAGTACATCTCCAGCGTTAGAAGCAGTGCAAACAATAAAATAATAATAATAGTAAATCAATGCTAACAGATGACAATGTTTGTCTAAGAAAAATGGAAAGACTTTCAAAATGCAAAGACCTGGAGATAGAGCTAACTCGAATGTGGAGTCTAAAAACAAAAACAATTCCTATCATAGTAGGTACATTAGGTATGATAAAAAAGCATTCAGACAAATGCATAACAAAAACATCAGGACTTACAAGTGTATATAGGACCACTGCAACATGAGTGTAAATTTGAGAGGGGAATATGCTGAATAAAATCATAATTAACTGATCCTCATGTATTTTCTTTTACCCAAAGCCAGGAACATTCCAGTGCCTTTGTAAGTTCATTTGTTGCCCATGCAGTAAGCGTCCTTTCTTTGCATCATTGATGTAGTAAAGGAATAACAGATTGGCACTGGTGGTGTCGCAAATGACCACAAAACATGATGAGTCAGAACAAACACTACAAGTCACTTTGTTCAATGTTCTCTTAATTCTACCAA
Source organism: Octopus bimaculoides (assembly GCF_001194135.2). Taxonomy (NCBI): domain Eukaryota; kingdom Metazoa; phylum Mollusca; class Cephalopoda; order Octopoda; family Octopodidae; genus Octopus; species Octopus bimaculoides. The sequence goes on from NC_069007.1 coordinate 11,111,053, forward strand.
TCCGCTGATCTGAATTGGTACAAATAGGATGAAGGACTAAGTTGACTCTGGCAAGATTTGAACCCAGAATGTAAAAGTCCACAACTATTATAAATACCACTGGGTATTTTGTCTGATACTCTAACAATTCTGCCAATCTGCCACTAAACAAAAGCTCCTTGTTCTCTGTTTTGACTTCATTGCTGTCACTAGCGTAGCTGGGAAGATGGGGGGGGGTGAAGTCCACCCCGGGTGGCACTTTTGGATTTGCTGTATGCAATAAGTATTTTTTGTGGGGTCTAGGTGGGCGAAAAACAGAAGGGCCGCCTTAGGCAGCACACATTCTAGCTACACTAGTGATTGCTGTTATTGTTGTTCTAGGTCAGCTTTTATGAAAATCAAGCAAACCTTTCATCAAAGGTTTTCCATCACAAACTTCATGACCTGATGAGGACACTGCATAATTGATTTCTTATATAGGCACATAGACTGAAATTTGGGGAGGAAAACTATCAGTCATATTGACTGGTACTTAATTTTATTGACCCTGTAATGATTGAAAGGCAAAGTTGACCTCAACAGGATTTGAAGACAGAACAAAAAGAGCTACATCAAATATTTCAACTAATGAGACTGTTAATTGACTTCAACTTCAACTCTTAATCACCTCTTCTACGTCCTGCCAAAGATGCTGGGGAATCTGTTCCAGAGTGTTCTTTCTTAGAATCACTTTATGAAAACCCAGTGTTTAGTAGTGTTAAGAGGCTTCCCACTTAATGTAATCTTTATGATGATAGGCAGTGTTCTTGAATTGTTTACAATACCTTGGAGCCTGGTGGTCACAAGGTGAATGAAACACTTAACCCGTGGGTTGCTGTGGTGGGCGGTTGTGCATTAAGATATTTAGATATTGTCAAACACCTTGTTTGAATACAAGTAACAGAGTGGACTCTACTTGAGGCAACATAGAGGCCAGATAATGGTGTTAAAACAGGATCCAAGTCTTCCAACTAAGAGCAAGTAAAAAACCCTTCTGATGGGCTTCCACACAATTTCTATCAACTAATTTCAGTCACAGTTCTTGGGTCAACCCAAAGGTGTGGTTGAATACACTTGCCTGACATGTCACCATGTAGTGTTACTGAACGTGGAGTCACATGGTTGTTCTTAAACACATGATGATATATGCACATCTGCATAAAATGATTACTATTACTAAAAGAAAATGGAATTATTTCATGAGAGGACTTAGCAATTCTCCTGTGGGATGTAGCAGAATCGCTATGAATAGTGAAAATCTGTGTTTGAAGCAAAGAAATTGAATTTATCTTTTCTTGACTGTAATAGAGAATTGGCTGTTACAATTTCAATTAACTCCATGGTGGCTTGGTAGAATTGTTAGACTATCAAACAAAATAACACAGTATTATTTATGGTGCTTTACTTTCTGAGTTCAAATCACACCAAGATTGACTTTGCTCCCTTCCTTCTTGGGCCACTCAAGTTCTTGGGTGAATTTCTATTGCTTAAAGCATTTCTAGACTTGAATAGAATTATGATAAAACAAACCTGTCCTCTGGAAATGTTGAGTTTTATACAGCTTTTGTAAAAGCATAGCAACAAGAGTCCAATATGATTAATTTTTCACACTCTTAACCTGACCTTCAAAGAACCTGTAATACAGGCAATGGATTGAAAGTCATTACATCATCGTCATCATCATCATTATCGTCATTGTTGTCATCATCATCATTTAATGTCCGCTGTACATGCTGGCATGGGTTGGATGGTTTTACCAGAACTAGCTAGCTGGGGAACTGCACCAGACTCTGGTCTGATTTGGCATGGTTTCTATGACTGGATGCCCTTCCTAATGCCAACAACTTTACAGAATGTGCTGGGTGCTTTTGTATGGCACTAGACGGGTGATAATTTACTCTCCATTGTATGGTTGGATCTTGCCAAAACACACCCAAGCAGGCCCCACCATTTACTCCAAAATGCATTGGAGTGCTACCAAGTACAAACAGAAGTAGTCAGACTCATAATGTCTCACAAAGATTTGCTGAGGATGAGGTTCACTGCAAGACATTTCACCACTAAAAAGGTATTATGGCAGGGTGCACAGTGTCTCTGGTGTTATTTGTGGTGGCAATGAACCTACAGCTTGAGGAAGCAATTGAGAAGTCCTGAAACTGACTGAAACATGGAAAATCCATTTTTCAGGGTATTTAGGGGTGACACAACAGTTACATAATCAATTGGAGGACCACAGTGGACACTAAGTTTGCTGGAAAATATGCCCAATGAAATCTCAGAACCTGATTATCCTGAAAATAAAGCTTACAAAAGACATCATCAGTATTCAGCGCTGACAATCCAAGAAAAAGAAGTCTGTTGCCTTATAATCATACCCTTAAGGATATTGGTAATGCTGAAAAACACTAAAACCCAAATAGACAAGTGGATGAGGACAGTTGATAAAAGCCTGCTTCTTGGAAGGTTCTTCCAGTATGACATCATACCCACACCATAGTGGTTAGTTTTGCTCTACAACTTTGCCATGACTTAGCTGTACAGTAAATTCATGTGAAGTTGCCTGGGCTCTCCCAAATTTCAGCTCAGTCTATCTGTACAGCAAATTCCACCTACCATTTTCATCAGTGGTGGAAGAATTCAAAGCCAAAGGCAAAAGCTATCAGCACATTGCTTCTGTCTGAGGATGAGATGTCAGACACACCAAAAAGACCATTATGTGTGGCAGAAAATGGCAGAAGCCTCAGGGAGCTGTGAAGGATGTGGAGACATACTGGAAGCCCAGGAGATTGTTGGAGTAGTCTGTCAATGATGGCTAGGCCATGGCAAGTACAGCACAAAGAGGTGGGAAAACACCAATACCAGGAGCAAGAGAGAGCTCATAGGACAAAAGTTCCATGACTCAACAGAGGAGGGTTGCTAGGTGAAGGCAGTGGGGTTTTTTTGCCAGAAACAATGGATACAGTGGGAACAGGCATTCAAGCATCCACAGGGAAGACTGTCCTTTCTCCTCTGTATTATTGCTGACCTCTTACCAACTCCAAATAGCCTTAAAATATGGGGCAAAGAAAACGACCCCATCCTACAAGCAGTGTGAAGTAAATTCTTTGCACTCTGAACCATATTTTGACCAGGTGCCCCCGTGGAGACATGACAAGGTCCTTGCAGAAATTACTTAGTGGATTGATCTGTAAAGGTTGAAGGCTAATAAACACCAGCCATAACCAACAAAGAGTATCAAATTCCCAAAAGAAAGTGACTAAGCTTCTAAGATAAAAGCAATGCCAGGGCATCCATTTTCTATATTGCTTTCAGCCTCAGACCAGGAAGAAGAGCAGGCTTGTCTTCCCAATGGAGCTAAAAGGGACATCATTCTGACCAGGCATGTTCCTGCTCTCCAGGAGTACAAAAGCAATCACTGTGGTTGAACCTACAGTGCCCTGAGAGGACAAACTCAATATTTGCCACCGGGTAAAGAAAAGCAAATATCAAAACTTAGTTGATGAGGTCCTTGTCAAGGGATGGCATGCAGCCTCATTCATGATTGAATTCAGCTGTTGTAGCTTTCCAGCTGGATCAGTGCACTATTTTCTGCAGAAGATAAGTTTGGAATGCAGACAACTGAAGAAAGCCATCAAGGTATGACTGCTGAAACTAGCTCAAGGTGGTTATGGTTGAGGAGACCGGTTCAGTGAAGACCGGTTCAGTCCTTGTCAGTCCTTGTTACCCAACTCGGGCTAAAGGGCAAAATATTTGTGGTCCTGAGATACCTGTTGATAATAATGAAGGGTTTCCAGCAATATGATGAATTTAAAAGAGCTTGCAAAACCTCTGAGTAGCTCCTGCAGTTTCTGTGGGTGGGTGGGGGGAAGCATATCTGATGTTTATCTCACCGTTTATTTCATCTGTGACACTCACAGGGTTTATGACTGACCCCAGTACCTTGTCAGGGTTTGGAATGGTCAAGATAGTTACCAAGGAATAACAAGAAACCGGCTGAGCAATCAGTTGCAAATTAACCAATCAGCCCAAGGTGGACGTATATGCCAAAATTGAAACAGAAAGGTTGGATAAGGAACCCAGTCAAGTCAAAGATAGATAACTACATTCACCTTCGTGATGCCATCCCTTCTAACTTTGTTCCAAGAATAATTAGTTAGCCAGTCATTCTACCATCAAGCTTCATAGGATGACTTTGTTAATGCACAAATAAATTAAACATGCAAAGGTTTATGCCTGAAATTTTGGTCTGCCAGATTCCTTTATATTCCCCTGTAACCTTACGTAGACAGGAATCTCTGATAAAGTTTTCCAATATCAGATTGACAGGATTTCTTTGATCAAATGTTCCACAAGAAACAATGAAATCTCCTCTGGCTCTTAAAAGGCAGAAGAATTTTCACTGATCTTAGTGTGGATGAGTAATATTGAATGGCATAAGAAAGGACTTTTTCATTCTCACACACAACAAAATAAGACTATATGATACTGAAAAGTTCATTTCAGTTGAGCTGACTAATATAGATAAGCTAGAGCTATATGAAACCATCAGATCTTAACTCATCCATGGGAAATCATCAATCCTGCTGCCTCCTGTACGCAGGATCAAAAAATTCACCAAAAGATATTCTCAAACCAACAACAATGGATGCTTTCTTTGTTGAAGGCATACACTTGCGAATCAACAACCCTAGCAGAGAGGGGGGGAGTGGGGAGCGAAAGAAAGAGAGAGATTCAAAAGATAATATTGTGAAGGGCTTTTGATTCTTGAAAATGTTATCGTTCAGTGTCTCCTCTCCAAACACACACACACACACACGCAATGCCAGCAAGACACAATGTACCAACACAGCAGTTGAGAAATTGCTAAAACTGAAATGCAGTTGTGTTTTTTTAATCCCAAACACACACACTTTCATTAAATTATTAAACGTAGTTACAATATGTTTAATAAATAGCGTTGCAAAAATAGACCTCGGTTAAACAACAGGAAGCTCAGTAGCCAAGGAGAACGAAAGATCAAGTTGTCTAATTAATTAGTTTGGGATTTTGTTAAAGCAATCATCAGGATTTGATTACTTTACCTTAGTTCCTCAGAAACTATTTCATGAATAATGCAAATTTGATCATATTAGGCTAGACTATATTTCCATAGTAGTACAAAGGTGGTTGTCTGTATTAATTAACTGAGCCATCAGTACACTGTATATGAAATTAAATTTTCACAGCAAAGCTAAAAATATTAAACACACAACCACAACTTTATTTAAGAATTTAATCTCGTCTAAACTAGTGTCCTCGACTACAGCTGAAGTTGAATCGAAGAAGCTCGACATGTGTGTGTGCTTTTATAATTCCCTTTGTTTCTCATTATGCGAGTAAACGACATCATTTGTTTGAAAACTTTATCTGTTATTTCGTACAGATGGTGTCGTTTGTTCGTAGGTACAATAGCTTTCCTAGTCTATTTACTAACTTTCTCTCCCATCTACTGCATGTCTAATGCTAATTCTTCACTAAAAGTAGGTGAATCTATTATTTCCATTTTGACTTAACATCTATCGTGATTTATTAGGAATCATAAATAACACTGTGTAACATAATTTTTGTCCTTGGGTCCTTGTTATTTCCTATTTACTTACCTCTAGAAAGTATGAAAAATAGCTAATATTTCCTTCAAACTTTGCTTTTGTTACATTTATTCAAACCCCGGTCATGATACTCTCCAGCTACTCCTGTTCATCATCAGAGATGCATGTGTTGTCAGCCACCAAGGGACATGCTCAAGTGGTTACGGTCAAACAATTGACAAGCAAAGCTGTGGCACTGAGCAGAATATTTGCTATAATGATATTTCTGCTTCAGTAACTCAGCACTGAAATGTAATGGAAGTTGTCATTTCTTTTGATTTTTAGTTAAAAGCAAATAAGAAATAACACTTATTGACAAATGACAAAAAGAAACAAAAATGAAAAAAGTGAAAATTTTGTTACACGATGTAATAATTGTCCCATGGAAACAAGTGACGCAACTCCATGGGGGCCTTTTGTGACATAGTGGGTGATACACTGGAAGTGAAAATGGAAGTGTGGAAAATTGAAGGGAGATACCAAAACAAGAAGCGATGGAGGAAAGATGACATCAGAACGGAATCAATGAGGAAATGACGTCATGTCAAGAAGCGAGGTGCTTGATCAGTGTCTTTCTTTGTCGGACATCTGATGTGAACGACTGCGTGGGGCGAATTCAATGGGACAGTAGACCATGGCTAGAATTTTGGGTAGTGTAGGCGTTTAGGTTCGTGCAACAAGTTCTTCTGATCCTGGAGGAGCATAGCTTTCCTCCCTGTCTGAAGTTCGTCTCAAGGGAAAAGCAGTGCATGAAGCGCCGAAAGTGAGAGACGTGCCATCATGTGACAAAGCGGGTTGATTTAAAGGCTTTTTTGGGGTTTTTAGATGAGCAGCCAGTGAGAATGGACATGCGGTGAGGGTGCTTCAGCATTCCAGCATTTGGTTAACGGTTTAGGATAATGAGTTGATCTTTTCTGCTAGTCACTTTTCAATTTCTTCAATTTTTGTTCCAATTGATTTCATATTTGGTGTATTGATGTAGTTTTGTAAGGTAATCATTGACAGGAAATTCATTTTCGACATAAATCAATAAATAAAGAACTAATAGCTTCTAAAGTTTGCAAATTTGGGGTAATTTTAACCAATTGAAAAGCACAGACACAGGTATCTGTTTCCATAGTAACAAGCCAAGCTGTTACAAAGCTGCTTTCCACGTGTTCCTTTTTTTTTGTCGCTTATTAAATACTTAAAACACATGAGATATAAGGTGATCATCAGATGTGTTAAAAATAGCTAAAGAGGCCTTAAATCACACACCCCCAATTTTTTTCCTTTTTGCATAATCGTATGAATTCCTGTGTATAGAATACAAATTCGCAAAACTTTTCTGAAAATTGCGAAAAATAAAAAAAGTTACGAAAGGTTATATGGCATGCGTAAAGCAGAATTCGTCGTCTTTTTTGTACAGACTTTTTGTCCTTCACACCTTATCTTACAACAGTGGAAATAATTAATTGACAATTGCCATTCCTTATCCATGCTATTCTGATGTAGACAAAACTGATGGACTCATGAGACCTCTTGAGACTCCAGTCAACCAATGTAGTGACAGCTAGTTGGAATGTAATGGAAGAATCAGGTACAGTTTAACGTTGTACTCAAGTTCTTGATGAAATACCTATAACAAAGCGACCAAGGTGATTGGAAATATCAAACTATTTAGGCTACCATTCATCATTACAGTTGGAGGGAGTATACGACACATTTCTACTGACACATTTTTTTCCTGCCTTTGAACTTCTTCCCTATAATCTTGGTAAAGAACATTAGAGAAGTTGTTAACGTTTATCCAAAATACTAACTTGAATCTCTCGAGGGAAGAGGTATCTCAAGGTCGCTTTTACTAGTCGACATCAAAAAGTGTCTTGCTCTATTATGAAAAAGTGGAACTATTTTTAGCACTGATATACTGCCAGAAAGATCCCGGTATATTATCAATAATTATTTGATTGACTCTTCGTTCGAAAACTATGCAAGGCGGAGTATGACTTGGCAGGATTTGAACACAGAATGTGTGAGGGCGGCAATAATAACAGAAGCTTGGTTCAGACTGGAAAAGGTTAGTGTTCAAAGCTGAGGTGCAAGGGTTTTTGATGGTAGCACAAGATCAAAGCTTTCCTGTCAGCATTTACTAAATACATACAGTGTAGTGGAGTATAAAACTGTAGAAGTTGTGAAAAGCCTGTGAAGAAGCAATGAATCATATTATTTCTGACAGGCTGGTCTTACAAAAAGGAGAGCAGATAAACAGACATGACAAAGTTGGATGTTTCAAACACTGGAAACTATGACAGCATTATGCGATACACGGAGAAAAAAGTCGATACAAATACACATCACAAAAGGTCTAAGAGCCTGACAAAGTAACTATAGAAACTCTGGGACTGTGAGATTAAGACATCGTAAGATGACTAAGGGGGTGGAGAAGTCTCCTAATCAATGTATCAATTGCAACAGACGACGAAACTATATCTGTGAAAGAAATGGAGAACCATCTAAATAGAAACACCTAAAAATAGATATATGAAAAAATGTGAAGATTGAAAACAGAAAGACTCCTCAGAATAATAGCTGCCTGGAATGATAAAAACGACCTGTAGATAAATATATAACGAAAACCACAGAATTGTGGATAAATATATAACGAAAACCGCAGAATTGTAGATAAATTTATTACGAAAATCACGTAACTTGCATATATGCAACAGAAGATAGCAGTACCAAACACTGTAAACATATTATGTCGAGTATTTCGGTATTTGCAGTTCATTTAACGATAACATAATTAGATACTGAACTCACTCTGAAGAGTTGTACTACTGGACTTGGACTACAAACGGAAAATAGCATTACTAGACACTTCGCTCAATTTCACTGATATATTACATGGAGTTATCTTAATATGATAGACACTGCACAGGAAACCCAGAGAAAAGGGGGAAAATAAAGCACAAGTAAAAGATATAGGATAATAATGATGACCATGATAACAATAAAAGATTAAAAGTTAAATAAAAAACATGAATAACCAATTCTTTTTTTTCAAATTGGTTAAACGAATAAAATATAAGTATTTCTAAAGTTATATGTGTATCTGAAAGTAATGTGTAAGAACTCCGCGTTAATTAGAATGAATAAAATCCCTGACAGGTGATGGAAGAAAGTATGTGAAGGTATGAGTAATAGATGATTAGTAACTAATAGCTACTAATTATCTATGTGGTTGTGACTTCTTATTTAATAGGAGTTACACAAGAGCCGTAAAATAACAAAAATGTAATATGAATAAGAGTAAAATGTCATATGTAACGCTTCCTACTTCGAAAAGAAACGTGTTTCATTATTTTGACGTGTGTATGAAGAGCCGTGGTGTGACTGAAGTCGCTGATCTTATTGGGTTATTCACCTGCATATCCCTATGAAGTGCACCTCCAGTTTCTCGGATATCAACAGTCTAGCAGTTTCAAGTATTACGAAACACTCACGTCTTAGATATATTTAGGAAGAACTTAATAGGAATCAAAGTTTGGGACTTAAACGTAATTATTAACTCCAATTTAACTGTAGTCAAATTTTGGGGCATTGCTTTAGGCATCAAAACAGGTAAGTATTATTCTCTGCAGAATGCTCAATGAAGAAGCCAAGTGAATTCATCAGAATTCCAACCGTCCCATCTACAGTTAGAAACTCAATAATCAGAATTAATAGAAAAATCTACAATTTATTCTAAGAAATATCTCTGGAAAGTAATGATTTATTAGAAAGGATTAGCTTTTGTTAGCAGTAAATGTACACAAAGTATCTCCTAGACACCCCCAGAGCAAGTTAGAATTAAGAATAACTTGGTTCAATCCTCCATTTGACATAGATTTCTTTACGAGCCTAGCAACAAACATTTCATCTATTATTAAACACAATTTCCCAAGCACTCATGCATACAACACGCTTTTTAATGCGCTCAAGTTTGAGGGTTGTTATTTCTATTTAGACAATATTGCTTTCGGCAAAAAAAATGCATGTATCTATGCAGCCCCTAACCTTGACATTCACTCGAATGTAGAGAATTCAATGCACTTCTCCACTGAGAGAATTCTGTCTTTCCAAACTAGTGTTGGTGAGGAACGATACAAGACTTAACCAACGACTAAAATAAGTTTACTCAGCATATACGTAGTCTGATCAATAAATATCCGGACTGTTGATATAATAAAGAAGCTAAAGCACGCAGAGTAAAGCCGCTTGACACAGATTGACCTTCAGCTCTGCTGTGCATGCGCACAAAGTTTTAACGTTCTAGCTCACTTCCGCTGTTTACAGCAGTGCTTGGAAGAAATATGGAATAAAACTCGCTACTGAATTTCTCATAAAAAACCTCTATTTTACGTTTAGATAATATATTACCTAGAATACTCAGTGGAGAAATCAAAGCATATTTAACAGACTATTATAACATTACAGAAACCATGGCACTAACATATACACCTCTACAAATCTAGAAGCTAGTTATTGACAACACTTTTAAGATAGACAACAGAGGAGAATATCTAACCCATGCATATTATTTAAAGACCACAAAAATATTTGTCTTGTAATTTTAAATCCAGGTTAATTTAAAATCCAAGTAAAATCAGCAGGTATAACGTATACCTATGACACTTAAAATATAAATTCTTGATATGTGTGGGGTTTTTTTTTTTTTATAGAAGAGGTATAACAATTTTAGAATGGTCTTAATGTATTAGCGACAAGCAATATTATAAATTTTTGTCTATCTGGTTTACAAGATTCTTTATGTGAATTTGTGTGTTGAAGCATATTTTTTTGTGTCTGAGGAGAGTCATTTTGTATTATCATCTAACACACTTACCGATTCTATTTCCACTCAAGTTATATATATTCCAGAATTTTCGTTGCCGCAAGATTCTTTGTGAATTCGTGTGTTGAAGCATATTTTGTTGTGTTTGGGGAGAATCATTTTGTTTGTCTTTACGTCTTATCAACTAACACACTCACCGGCTCTATTTCCACTCAAGTTATATATATATATATGTATTCCAGAATTTTCGTTACCGCAAGATTCTTTATATGAATTCGTGTGCTGAAGCAACGAAAATTCTGGAAAAAAAATATATATGTAAATAGGTTGAGTGGAATTTAAACCGGTGAGTGTGTTAGCTAATAAGGCGTAAAGACAAAATGACTCAGTCTGGTATCGATTTTCTCCCGTCTCTATTTAAATCTCTTCTTCTAAAAGCTTTAGCCATCACTAGTGCCATCTTACTAATCAGCGACTCTGAGACTAAAATACGCAAGTGTTGCGCCAACAAAAACAGGGAAGCAGCTCCAGTGTTAGATGCCCGACTATCTATGGAATTTTCCAGCAGAGAAGAGGTATAAAGGATACTTAAAATTGGCTGTGGAAACCGTCCTGTAGCATACACTCGAGTGAAATTCCTCCCCACTTTATTATATATATGAGAATACGAATGTAGCTGATAACAGCTAACTTTTGGCCGCTATTTGGACCCGTTGTGTCCACTACTCTGATTGGTTGGTATTGGCGCAATTTGTCTCTTACTCTATCGTGCCATTATGCAGCGTATAACCAATCAGAGCCCCTAAATAAGATCACGTGAGACAGCTTGTTCATAATCCAATTTGAGCCTACTACAACATCCATTCGATAGAACACTCGTAAAAGGCTGAAGACCACATATATGTTTTTGTCTGTCCCCTCTATGTATCCTATTTATTAGGAATAAAAAGAAAATCTTTGTTGCAGACCTCTTAAGGTCTAGCCACTGACCACACAAGTCACAGCCAGTTGCAGCGACAACACCCATCCAACAGCAAAACGCCCAGGTTTCAACACAGTACTGTTCATGAATTATACTTCCTCATGGTTTAACAGCAAAGATACAACCTGCGAGCCAGACGACAGCACCCGTCCAACAGCATTACGACAATCTCTTTCTTCGTCGTCAGCATCATCTCTCGTCATAAACGTCGTCAACATCATCTCTCTACTTACACAGCAATAATGCACAGGTTTCTACACAGTACTGTTCGTGAATTATACTTTACCATGGTTAACCGCGAATATACAACCTGCGAGAACGGTACTATGTAACCCAGGCAGCAGCATTACAGCCACAACTTCATACGACATGTACTGAAACTCCGGCTCTGCATCATCGCCACAACTTCTTGATACAGTATTTCGATCACCGTGTACAATTGACTACGAGCTGGTATTTCTCATTCTTGTGTCTATGAACATTCGTCTAACTTCTCACTATAGACTCTCACTGTCATTGCTATTCTTATATGTACTTAACGCACACGCATACATACATGCCTACACACCCATACACTTTGTTCTCATGACGGCCTGTTTATTATTCTGTATACATGATACACACACAGACACGCAAGTTAACATATTAATAAGTTTTCTCTCAAACATTCTACTTGATTGTGTCTCTCTCTTTTCCAACTGGCACATTATATTTAGTATTCCAGCCTTCTAAACAGAGCCGTTATTAGATGGTTTCACCACACTTCCATGACCATCTAAAGTTGGTGACCCGACGTAGAACACGCAGCATGGTCCACCATCTAAAATGGTGAACCGACTTAGAACACGCACCACACCACAATCTTGAAGCGAGACGAAGGAGAAACAGATAACAAACATGCGCACGCGTAGATAATTCCTAACATTGAAGTGGATAATGTTTACAGCAAAAGAGCGTACGGATGCATTGACTTAATAATGTCTTGCAGACTGCAATGTGAGTTTCAAATTTTGAATGGAGATTCATCATCACAATGTTATTGTAAACGAATGAAACCACATGGAGGAAAATTGGATGAATTATGTGAAACGTTTAAGATCTTTTGCAGCCAACGATGAGGAAGACTACAGTAAGAAACGAACAATACTATTGTCTGAGTTGATGTAAAGTTTATTAAATTCTTTGTGGTCTAACCAATGATAAACCAGGTGAAAAAAGCATTTGACGAACTCTCTTTGCTCACGGAGTAACGCCCTCCACCAATGAAATTCATGAAGAGATTTTTCACCATTTTAGAGTCAGAACAGACCAACAAACCGTCAGCCAGTATGTTTCAACACTTTGAAGAAAACATCCGGTTTGAATAAATATAACAACAACGACTCCTCACAGAAAAGACACTGACCGCTGATAATCGAATAAACCACAAAACATTCCAGGAACATCCTGAATGTGCAAGTTTTACTAGATGAAAACTCCATTCATAAACTGCCAGGGAAATGCAAATGCTACCGTTGTTGAAATACCTTCAATCTGTGTGTCCTTTTAAAAATAAGTTATGTTTCCGCTGCATGTATATCGGACATACACGCTGAAAATGTAGGCAGTCCGGTGAGAAAAAGAAGGATCGCATAAAAACTTTAGTGAATCACATAAATGAGAAGATGGTTGGTGAAAGGTGGGACAAATAAAACAATGGAAATGTTGGAACTGTATGCAATGGGTGGCTCATGCTCACTGCTGGTACAGATGAAAGCATTGGTGAATAATCGGTGATGGATGTAGGTACAGATGCTTAGTGAAGAATTTGAAGAATTTCAAGAAACTGCATGATTTGGGTTTGCAAGAGTTGTCGGTAAGGTTAATGACGTAAATGGGAGAGTTGGCGAAACCGTGTGGTATGAGTGACGTTGATGTGTTGCACAAAGGAAGGGAAAGCCGGTGACCACAACTGGTTGTTGAAGGCATGGTTCCCACGCTGTTGGGTAGAAATTGGATGATGAAAGTAAATTAAAATTAGGGAGACATATTTCTTTTGATAGGGAAAAAGATGCCATTTACATCGAAAGTGTTTCTAGTGGAATTTGGATCAATATTTAGCGGCAAGGTAGCTGCTAAAAGGATTTTTAGGAAAAGTCACCTGTTGATAAGACAGCAACATCACGATTCTGTAAAGTTCGTCCTGTGCCTTATTCATTAAAAGAGCTGAGTACGCTCGTTGGGCTTTATGCGTTGTTCCAATTCCCATAGAAGATTACTGGTACTGTTAAATTATGTGGGGACTATAAAAGAACCACAAATACGTCTGCACCTTGTGACGCATATCAAACCGCACGACTTGAGGATTTATTGTTTACCGTAGAAGGATATGAAAATCTAGCAAACTTCATTTGAATTATGTATGCCAGTAACTTGATTTCGACGACAAAACACAAGAACTGCATTTTATTAATGCTGAGAGTGGTCTTTACCAATGCACTCACTTGCAATTCGAGGTACAGGTATCTTCAATGGGAAATGGATAAAAGGCTGAAGTATATTCCCTTCTGTACAATGTGGATAGATGATGTTTCAGGAATTAGTGATACTGGTCACATTATGACTCCTCGCAGAGCATTGGATAAAGCAGGACTTAAATTAAACACTCACAACGCCCGGTCTAAAGCTCCACGAGGCTCCGGCAGGGGGTGGTGGCGAACCCTGCTGTACCCTTCCTCTCACTCTTTCTTCCTGTTTCTGTTGTACCTGTATGTCAAAGGGCCAGCCTTGTCACACACTATGTCACTCTGAATCTCTCCAAGAACCACCTGGAACCCGCGTCGTCGTAACCGACGTAGTTCCACTAAATATATATATATATTGTGTCTAGGGAGAAACCTTATACCAATATAATTAATACATACGCTTCAATTTCACTCATTTATTAAATATCTGGTTGTTTTTGTTTGTCAAAGCTCTTGCAACGAAAGAACTTTATATAATATATAATATGTGTGCGTGTATGTGTGTATTCCAGCAGAGAAAGGGATATGAAATGAGCTTGGAACTGATGTGGAGAGGGAGTGGCCATTTTGATGCACGGCTTAATGAGAAACGAGTTGTGTTGCAGATTCAGCATTATTTTGCTGCCTCCAAGGAAGCGTAAAATGGGGTTGAATTATGCGAAACATTCATATTTTAGACTATTTTCATGAAAAATATCCTTTCTGACAAAGAAATATTCATAGAGACGATGGGCTCTGAGCCTGACTCAGTAGGAACGGTTGAGAATTAGATAGGCTTAGAAAAGATATCATAATATTAATAACTTAGCTGGTTCTTTAGTGTAGCTCTGTCCCTGGTATAATTACAATTTCTTGGTTCCAATGAATCGTATATAAACAGTGGAAATAAATACAAAAAAAAAAAAAGAGTTGCAACTAACTGCTACATTTTATTCAACCGCTGAATGAATCGGTGCTGCAAACGTTGATACATCTTGAATGATGATGTCTGAAGAAAATATACATATTTGTATCTCATTCAGAACAGGAACAGAAGTACATGACATGACTTCAACAGAGCGCTCTGTTTATAAGCGTAATGGCCACATGTAATGCGTCAAGGCTACTAGGAAATCACTCTCCTCTCTTTATCGAGATCCGAACTCAACCATGTCTACCAACCTCACTGAAGAAAAGTGAGTGCTATCTAAGCATGCAGGTAGATTCCAGCGAGCAAACATAATATTGTCGCGTAGGTTGGTCTGTCACGTATTGGGAATGGATAGACCTTGTAAAACCAGGACTCAATCGCTGTGTACACCATCACGTGGCCAGGTCATTCGACCACTTGTAGAAAACACTGCGTTCGAGCCAATCTCCCTATATTTAAGGCTAGGCAGCCGAATGATGAACACTTCTGCTGCAATACTTTTAAGAACTACAGTTAATGTTACAATTAGCGTAGTTTAACAGTTATATTTATTACTCACTCCTTTAAGCTTAGAATACAAATAAATACCACCCTAACCGAAAACCCAATGGAAATTTTTTTTATATAAATAAGAATTCCAATCACGTGCTAATTGTTTTACGAAATTTAATTCCTGATATTGGTAAATGTACGTATTTCTTAAGTTTTCTGGTGAAGCCACGTTTATGAATTCTCCATTAAGTTAATGAAGATCTTCGCAATAATGGCCTTTCAGATAGAATACAATATATTACCCACGCTACTGTCTAAAAGTAAGAATAGACCAAGATACATTCTGTGGTATAATCTAATCAGTTGAAGTGCAAGAATAAAATGTCCTTAACGTAAGCACTTTTCAATTTTCGATAACACAAAAGTAGTGTGTGAGAGCATTTCTTTTTATAAGCAAACATAAAAGCATCGAGTGAGTAGATATTTGTGTCAGGAATCGTTTAAGCTCAGTGGTACAAAAGTGCTCAGCAAGATTTTGAGGGTAAAGAGTTTGATTCTATGTAGCAGCTGCTAGCCAATATTTTCCTGTCTGTTGCTTGATATGCAAAAGATTATTTTTACAGCTATTTTCCTGCATTCTAGCTTTCCTTGATTTCTATCAATAGTAATATTTCAATTTTCATATTGGGTTAATTGAAAACAAATTGGATTTGCGATGATACTTCATATCCATTTTTTTGAGCTTCAAAAATGTTTTTTCGTTTTAAAAAAAGTTTATCCAACTACATTTGGTTTCTTAATTTAGTCCATTCAAGTTCAAAGTAAAATAATTTATTTGTGGTCACTGTCGTTTAAGTAAGCATTACCTCCTTCCAATAGAACATACGTTGCAAATTGTTTAATTCTGAAGCTCCAACTCATTAGTGTATCATTTCTGTTGAATGCATTTGTCTTAAAAAAAACAGATACCCAAAACTGCAGCACCAAGCGCTTCAACTGGTCGCATACCACAAGGTTTAACAGAATCTACTGAAGCCAACATGCTCGCAGCATTACCACAGGCGATGGCGAGGCTAGGGCATTGGGAAAGCCAAGCGCCTTCACGTGCTTCGCCTGACCTCGGTGAGGCGAGCTGCCAACGTTGACAAGAACTTCGTAGTTAGTGGCCCAGTCCCTCCTAACGTCTCAAACGCCACAGGTTGGAAGAGATAGTTCACTGTCAGATCCCGATACTTCAAGGTTTTTTTCCGTTCGGCTCCGGAAGCAGTGACCCTCCCATTAAGTGCAGCATCCAAGACATGGGAGGAAGCAAAGGAGTCGCAGAGTGAAGCGATCAGCATTCAGGCGGTAAGACAGACTGTGAAGACCTGTAGGGTTGAGGGGCTTACCACAGCAGCATCTCAGTCCCCTACAGATGTCAGCTCCCACTCTGAGTGCAATGGAGATGCGGAATTCATCTAGACTGAGTAGACCTCTAATGTTGGCCCGGGCAGGGCATCAAACCAGTTCCCCGAGAATTTTGCTCTAGAAAGTAGGTGACACCTCGAAAATTGATCAGATCGATCAAGGAGAGAGTTGAAAGTGGCACCTGAACGCAGATTGTCCTATTGTTTCCGTCTATCCTCAGTTGTAATAGGAACTGACAAACCCAGCTCTCTCCACTGTAACTGAGCTTCATCCATCTCACTGTTGGAATTAATCCATATTGGAGAGAGGAAGATGTTGCCTACCGAAGGGGGGGCAAGCGTGGATGGAGGAAAGAAAACAGGGAAGAGATAAAGACGAGCATTTGCGCAGGCATAGACCCCCCAAACCGTTTGGTCAAAGCAGCCTGGTCGCGGGACTCTGGGGAAGAGTTTGACATTGACCAAGCATTCTAGTTTGCTGAAGATTAGGTCGTCAAAGTACTGGTGGGACGACATGAATTTATATGAGGGACTAACTCTCAGAAAATACAATAGCTTAGGAATTGACGAGTAATTCCTAAGTAAAAAGAGAAAAGAAAAA
>NC_069007.1:11129162-11129471 GCF_001194135.2 Octopus bimaculoides
AGGGACGCCTGAGGCAAGATGGCTACCGAAAACACCCACAAGATGTGGCACAAATATATACAATTGTGAGATACATGCATGCATGTACAAAAGAATTGACATTGACAAACAACCGTGATGACAACTGTCCAGGAAACTGGAATCACGCGATGTAAAGTCTGATTTTTTTTTCCTGAAAAGAAAGAAAATGTTCAATAGGAAAAACACTGAATTTTTCCAATGAAACACAATAAGTTAAACATAAATAGTCTTTGCCAGTTTCTTTGGCCAATGCACTGTCCTGCCAGATCTAGTGACATAAGGGTCACT
>NC_069007.1:11129481-11129792 GCF_001194135.2 Octopus bimaculoides
AGTTTCTTTGGCCAATGCACTGTCCTGCCAGATCTAGTGACATAAGGGTCACTTGAGTTTCGTCGCAACGACGAAGGTGGAGTGATTTCCGGTGTATGTTCTTGCGATTGTGTTGATGTATGGATTGGTAAAAATGTTGACAGTGGTGTGTGTGGTGGTAATGATGTTGACAGTGGTGTGTGCGGTGTTTGAAAAACGGGCACGTCGTCCACGGAAGTTGAGGGTTTTTCAAGGTACGCTCTTTTCAGACGGTCGACAGACACAACCTCTGTACGACCATTAGCGTCGATCTGGAAAAACTTTGGAGTGCG
>NC_069007.1:11129802-11130878 GCF_001194135.2 Octopus bimaculoides
CATGTGAGAGAGCTCTGTTGGACGTCTTGGCTCGACGGAGATCAGTCAACGAAGAGAATGAAAAGAGCGGGAACGTTTTAGAAGTTGAACTCTGCGCATGAGACTCTTCTCGTGTTCCTTCCGGAACTAGTCCCTGCGCATGCGTGGATAAGCTTTCCGTAAAGTGAACAATAATAGTCGTCTCCTATTAGAGCGTCATTACAAAGGTTTTTAAAGTTATTCGAGGTTAGCCATTTTGGATTGAAAGTTGGACTCGAAAGCTAGGTCAGTAATTGGCGCTCAGAGGGAGCACCACATTGATGAAGGAGGATTTGCGATTGAGTGGAGGGAGTCAATAGTTTAGTAGTCTGCTAATGTGAGGCTGGGTGGTTAAGGAGCCAGAGCTCGCATTTAGAGCCGCTAACGCTAAGACTTTTAAGACCAAGTTCCTTGATCATCATCCTTGTAGTTGCAAGTACCTTGTTAGGAGAGCCTCTCAAACAAGCATCATCGAGGGACCAGACACTTAGGTCTAGGTCAGCTCCCATCTTGGTAATATTATCAATACCTAATGCGAATAGGGTTACCAGAGGAAGATGGGATGAAATGATCACCAAAGGAGAGGTAGGAGGGCTCCCGATAGGCTTGCGAAACAAAGTGATGACGTCCCGACTGATGAGTTGACTCCCCTAGAATGTGATGGAGGTGGTGGGGAGCGAGAGAACGAAGGCTGGTAGGGTGTGACGAAATCTTTAAACCATGCTGGTCTCCTGGTTACTTGTTGCATGGCTCAAAGCTTTTTAATTAATTGATTAATTTTATTTTGTTTTTCCTCCTCTTCAACGGACTGTCAATTCAAAATCCACCCAGGCCATTGTGTAGCAGAAGTGCGATAATAGAAAGGGGAGGGGGTGAAAACAACGAAGAGGAAAAATGAAACTGAAGAATTTGAGGTGTACCAAAATTAAATAGCAGAAAAAAAAAACTAAAGAAATGAACAAACACAAAGGTACAAAAAGGAACAAAAGAAAATTACAAAAGTTAACAAAACAATGTATAAGCACCGACATTCATAAGCGTCACCTCAGTTCCTTTTT
>NC_069007.1:11131380-11133411 GCF_001194135.2 Octopus bimaculoides
GATAGAAATAAACACTACATAGTGTAGTAGTAGTACTACCGCTAGGGTATCTGTAGAAAGTTGAAATTGATTTCGGAATATAACGAGGAAAAATTCGGATCTTGGGAATTTTCCGAAAGTCCTCTCCTCACCTAAAGATTTCCCCCATAAATTACTTTATAATCGTAATGTATGCCGTTTGAAAGGTATTTATATAAAATTTCATTGAAAAAACCCCCATTTTCCTAAAAGTTACAAGGGAACAACTCAGATCGTGTAAGTTTTCCGACGTCCTCTCTTCCCTCCCGTTACTTTGCGCGCATTTTTTTTTCATATTCGTTTCCTACATATATTTTTACACCCATTGCACTATTTTTTTTTCTGATTTTCGTTTCCAGGTCAAGTTGTAAACATTAACCATAAACATTATTATTGTTATTATTAATTTAACTTAAGTAATTTAAATACCGTGTGATTGGTGTTTGTTTTGTTTGTGAGTGGCGTGTATAAAGAGAGGCGTGTATATGTGTAGAGATGGTGTGTGTATATGCATATATGATATGTGTTTGTATCAATACCTACAGCACTCTTTAAAAGTGAAACCAAAAGAGACCCTAGACCTTCGAACAAAAACAGATGACCCTGACAGAACCACCGCAAAAACTGATGATCTCGTACGCACCGTCGCAATGACTCTCCACGCTCGACAACCATCTTTCGCAATGATTGAATCTCGCGCATATAGAGAAGATCAAGTACACCTTCGAACAACGAACCTTCCACAAATCCTGAATGAATATTGATGCCTTGTCGCCTCAATTACTGCCACATACTGTGCACATTTTTTACCATTGAAAAATTCAAATGCAGAGGGTTATTTTTCTTATCGCTGATTTTTCGGTTCAAGTCATTTTCTTATCGCTGATTTTTCGGTTCAAGTCAGTTTTCGACGTTCAAGTATTACCGACTGCCCTCCACTAATTTGGTCTTCCAAGCGTCCTCGATAAAGAATGAAATTAACTTAGCAAATACCTTGTGGAAGTTATACTTTTATCTTTTGCGTGTTGGGAATAGCGTTAGATTGCAGCCAAGTATTGGTGAATGGCTAAGGACTTAATCCATTACAGTAATCCCTCGACTATCGCGGGTGTTACGTTCTCAAAGTCCCCGCGATAGGTGACAATCCAGGAAGTAGAAACAGTACTATACTGTATATATTTTTAAAATTATCTTAATAATTTGCATGTATTTATTTTATTATAAATGCAAAACAACACCACGGAGGAATCGACGTAAGCTTAGATAATAAACTGCGATAGGTGAACCGCGATATGGCGAGGGATTACTGTTTTCCCAGATCAGTTTGTCGTAATGGAGAAAACTTGTAACCATCCCAGTTTTATTGGTCAGGCATGATGAGGTGTGATTTGAGGGAGATTTGCTTATTACAGCTGGTTATACGTAGCATAGACACCTTCAACCTTCATGACAATTTTATCGCCATCATTATCATTAAACGTCCGTTTTCCATGCTTGGCAAATGGAACTTGAACTTACATGTCACAACTGCCCTTAAGACAAATGTATTCAACAGAAATAATGCACTAATGAGTTGGAACTTCAGAATAAGTTTTACTTGGTAATATTTTATTCTCCAAAAATGGTTATAATTTTTGGAATTGGCACGAAAAACTGCAATTATGTAGATATTTTCAGTGAAACTGGATTGTATAAAAAAAAAAAAAGAAGTTTTTGAGAGAGATTTTTACCCCATTTTATTTCAAGATTTGCATATCTTAAATGGAAGATCTGAATAGTAAGGTTCATGTCAACACGCCTCCAAATGTTTTGCAACTATCAAAGCTTCTAATGGTTAATCTCTGATCTTTTTAACGATTGGATTTTTCGAACCCATTTTTTTCGGAGAGTTTTCGTCGTCTATTTTTGCCCTTTTAGTGATTGCCCTTGCACAATTAGGCCTTCTTTCACGCCAGCCTTTACAAGTTTTCTTTTTATCTGTCTTCCTTAAATATATTTTTCCTTTTCTTTCTA
>NC_069007.1:11133772-11135561 GCF_001194135.2 Octopus bimaculoides
GCGGATTAATATTTAAAAATACCTTTTATTTTTGTAGAATCAGATTCTCCGTACTCGAAAATGGGGGATTCTATAAATTCTTTCTCAAATTCTTTCTCACCATCTCTTCCCTTATTTTGGGAACCACAATTACATTGTTAACCAACAAGATTCTTTCGTCTGACTATTTAAGCATCTTTACTCTAATACTTCTAAATATCTTTCCTGTGTTTCGTTTTTTCATAATTATCCGACGATCGGAACCGAAGAACTCAGAGTAATGGTATGTGAAGTTTCAGCTTCCATTGAAATACGCAAACGCCCCACGATGAGCAACAGGATAATTACATCTACCGTCTGTCGCACACCTACAACTGCTGTCACGATCATAAGATCTTTGGAAGTGATAGTGTATCATCGTCACTGACACGCTTGGTATCCGAATGCCACGACAACCGCCACCCGAGATTCACAAGCTGTTGGTGAAGACACCCACACAGTAATGGTGTGCAGTGGTGTTGCACATTTTCCAGAATCATTCTTTTCCCAGTGATGGAGACAAATCTAGTGGCAGGGGTGATTCAATTCGATTGGTATCTCCTCTCAGCTGCCAAAGGTTACAGGAAACCGCCTGAAGCCTGACCGTCACATCTTGTTTCTTTCCTTCTCAGAATGTACTCTTTCAGCCTTTGGAAATACTTCCTTTTGTACTCTCCCATAAACTTTAAAAAAAAAATTATTACAAATGGTGGAAAATTGATTTCCTACCATGTCTTATAATAGTAATAATGATGAGAAAGTCATAAAAATTAAGAATTTCTATCATAAAAAGCTTCATTTCTCTATTATGTATATTCATGTCCCAGTTTGCTAATGTTAAGGCCTAAATTGCCTGACTCTACGAAATTTGCCTAACCTTGGGACATAAATACACATAATACAGAAACGAAGTTTATTTAATAGAATTTTTCAAATTTTTATCACTTTCTCGTCATTATTGTTATAAGACATGTTAAGAAATCAATTTTCCACCATGTGTAATATCAATAAAAAGAAAATCTACAGGGGTGTACAAAAGGAAGTCTTTTCCACAAGGCAACACGTTTGTGTTGACAAGTTGTTTGTAGTATGGCCAAGGACCCCTATCTACTCCTTTCCTCTACAGATATTCTTAGAAGTAGGGATCTATTTAGCCCTAAAGTGCTTTTGCAGGGCTTTTTGATCATCATTTTGATTATTTCTATGACCCCACCCCACTCCACCTCGCCCTATCTCTACAGTGTCGTTGATCCTTTATCGGGTTCATCGACCCTTTTGACAGCTCTTTCTTTTGCCCAGATGGATTTCTGGCAACTTTCCTCGCCTGGGTAGCATGGTTCTCGGTGAGTGCGGTGTGTTGCTTTAGTTGCTGACGACCCATTCATGTCACAGGTTCTATTCCGTTATGTTGTTACCAGCACCAGTCACACACACATACACACACACACACTCGTATATAAGTGTATAGGTGTGACTGCCTCCTCGGCTTTTTGTGTACGTCTATATGTGTGCGTGTGTGGGTATCTGTGCATTTATGTGTATACACACACACACACACACACACACACACACACACACACACACAAATACACAGCTATATCAAATCCACTTGTTGATCATTTAGCTTCTCCCTCACCGTCGACGAAACCCGCACCATCACAACCATCGTCATCACCGTGACAATTGTCCATCGGCTCTACCACCACCACCACCGTCATCATCATCATTGTCATCGTCATTTTCGTCCTATTGACGTTGCTGCTGCTGCTGC
>NC_069007.1:11135571-11136357 GCF_001194135.2 Octopus bimaculoides
CGTCATCACCGTGACAATTGTCCATCGGCTCTACCACCACCACCACCGTCGTCATCACCATCATTGTCATCGTCATTTTCGTCCTATTGACGTTGCTGCTGCTGCTGCTACTGATGGTGCTGCAGTTCTTATTATTACTACTGTTGTTGTTGTTGTTCCGTTTGTTGCTTTAAGTGTTGACGGAGTAGATGGTTTCTCCATAACACTAACGTCACAGCTCATTCTATACCACGGATTTATACGCACACGCACATACATACATACATACATACACACATACGCATATATATATTCATTCATAGTTACACACACATATACACACACACACACATATATATATATACATAAACACACATTCAATTATTACATTATAGCTAAATTATACACACACACACATATATATATATATATATATATATATATATATATATACATACACACAAGCACGCATAATTACAAACAAACCGCTCACATATACACAAAGCACGCGCATCTAATTTTTAAACTATACGCACACACCCGCATATACACATACATACACACGTATATTTACCTACCTACATATATATATATACCTACATACTTATATACATACACATTTATAACTTAGTGGTTAGAATATTTACAAATTTACCACTTGTCGGCGGCGACTACTACTACTACTACTACTACTACTACTACTACTACTACTACTACTATCGGGTTAAGCTGGTATTAGTCGTGGTGGTCATATAGTTTTCATTCAAACGGGAGAAAAAAAAATCTGACGTATGAAAAAACAAAAAG
>NC_069007.1:11136552-11139052 GCF_001194135.2 Octopus bimaculoides
TATATATATATATATATATATATATATATATATATATATATACACACACACACACACATACAGACACATGCTCACACTTTCACGTATACATATATGTGTATGCACACGCACAAATACACACACACACACACACACGTACAATAATACACAATAACGACAGTATATATAACACACGCTCATACTTACGTATCGGCACTTACACATACATGTATACACACACACAACAATTATTCTCCAATTACAACTACTACAACACTGAGGAGTAATTCTATTAACCGGATTCAGAAGACCTGAGGAGTATCTATAAAGTGGATAAAGAGAGGAAATAATCCAGGAGTATTTGTGATAGGAAGGAAGGAATATTTACGAAAGAAAGAACATTATGAAACTGTTTACTGAAGGTAGGTACTTGGTGGTGGCGTTGGTGGTGACGTGTGCTGTTTAGCCCAGGTCCGTCCTGAACGATCAGACCGATGATCAAAGGCATTCCAACCGTGACCATCGCTTGTTTTCCCTCTGTCCATGGAGCCCAGGACTATATTAATCCAACTTGTTCTTTACTAAGATGTAAGGTGTGATTTGCATGTGAGATTTCGTTGTTATTTCTAGCAGGCCCAACACCCGCGTAAACCTATTGTTTTTGTTGTTTAAAAAACCCTGTCAGCATTGATTTTACAGATTTGTGATGAAAGACAATCCATCCAACCGGGACCTCTCGTCTTTTTTTTGCTATCATAGTATATCTAGGACTACATTAGCTAATGTGACCCTCATTCTTTTAAGATGCTAGAAAGTGTTTCGAATGAGTTTTGACTTATTTCTTGCATCTCTAACATCGCCATAGAAGCTCTCGTGTTATTGATGTTTTTATAGCTGTTTAGCTCCCGGTGAGACTTGATCCAGCTGACCCTATCTTCAGAGACCTTCCAACCGTGCCTATATCTTCCTATTTTTCAGCAAAAGTATAACATCGGACCCCTAGTGTGTCTATTAAGACGATATGATGTAGAATTAGCTGCTATTTCTAACAGGTCGAGCAATTGCATTGAGGCCCCCTCGTTGTTATTGTTGTCAATCCCAGGCGAAATGCATTCCAGCCGTGACCATTTCGTCTTTTTTCCTCCCGTGTGTAATGAACCTAGTGTCCTATTCTAAGACTGTAGGCCATGATTTAATGATTTAGCTGCTATTTCTAGCACGCGGAGCGACCACATAGACGCTCTCTCTCTCTCTCTCTCTCTCTCTCTCTCTCTCTCGTTTTCATGTAGTGTGGTGTGGTCGTGTCAGTTGTAATGTTTTTTTTTCTTCTGGCCTGATCTAGCAGACCTTTCTGTGATCAAAGACACTCCAACCATGACTGTCCCATCGTCTTCCTAAGTGCAACGGCCCCAGGACCACATTATCAGTGAGTTGGGGAAGATCTTGGCTGTAGGTTGGGTGTTGTATTCGTCACCTACCTGTTGCTGTGATTGTCTGTGGTGGTAGTAGTGGTAGTCGTTGTTGTTGTTCTTGTCAGGTGTCGTGATGTTTCGCCCCAGATCAGCCCCAATTTTTTTTTTTCAGTCTTCTAGTCAAAAAGCATTCTTGCCGTGACTCTCCCGTCTTTAGAAGTATACAAAGCAATGTTATACGATGTCCTCTTTTCCTCTTCCCCAATTCAGCAGTGTGTGTGTGTGTGATGTGATGTGATTTGAGGGACATTTGGCTTCGATTTCTAGCAGTCCAGACGACCAGGTAGAGAACTCTTGTGTTTTCGTGTAGAGGCTTCGACGAATGTTATTTCTGTTGTAATTTTTTGTGTTGTTGTATGGCGCTAGAGCGTAATGTACGAAGTGCAGTTGGTGTCAGGGTTTGGAGAGCAGAGCAGAGAGAGAGAGAGAGATAGAGACGATGATGATAATGGTGATGGTGATGGTGATGGGGTTGGTGATGATGATGGTTGTTAGTGATGATGATGATGGTGAGTGAAGATGATGATTATTGATGTTAATGATGATAGTAACAGGAGTGATAAGGACGATAGTATTGATAATGATCTTCGTTGTAGTGATGACGATGATGATGATAGTAATAGCGATGATAATATTGATAATGATGATTATGGTGGTGGCATAATGGTAATGAGTTAGTTGTAGAGGACGGTGACGATGTGTGTGTGTGTGTGTTTAAAGTTGTGTTAATTGCTTTAGGGTTTCTGGCATGGTAATGTGGTGAAGTGGTATGAAGGGTTAATGTGTGTTGTTGTTGTAGTTGCTGTTAGACTAATCTTTGTTCTGTCCATAAATATTTCGGTACCAGTGGGGTGGGGGTGGGGAGAGCGGATTAAAATGATGATGATGATGGTGATTAGAATGATGATGATACCATTCTCCCAGCACACCTGTCTGGGGGGTGGGGAGCCTCTACTTGTGTGTTCAAACTTGCTAGAAATAGTAATCAAAGCTACCTGAAATCAGACTGTACTGTCATTTTTTTTTTTAAGAAACATTTAATAATGCAG
>NC_069007.1:11140170-11142237 GCF_001194135.2 Octopus bimaculoides
TGGTGTGTGTGTGTTTAAATATATATGTGTGTGTATATATATATATATATATATATATATATATATATATTTTATCCACTTACATAAACATATTCATATTAAAACATGTAGAGAAGTGCACACAATCAAATTCACATATGCACACAAACACACTCATTCTGTAAGGTATTAAGTTTGAGCCAGTGAACATTTAATATCTTCCATACCACCACCACCGCTGCCGATGACGATGACACCACCATCACCACCACCATCATCATCATCATCCAAACCATCTACTTGGACCATCAAGTTATCTGTTGCTTGCTCACCTGTACAACTGTTACTACTCCTCCTGTATGTTCTCACACCTGTAAATATTAGGATAACCTCAGCTCTGATGGATACAGAAACACAGGCAGTCACAAATATGCACACACACACACACACACACACACACAACTAATGCTATACTGCTGTCCTATGTAAGCTACGCTGGTAGAAATAGTAGCCAACTCCCTCATCATATCAAACCTTACTTGCTTAAAAATTGGGAGCTATATGAGATAATGTAGTCCTAGATAAAGAAAAGATGGGATGCTCATGGCTGGAAGGTTTTTAATTATAGATCTACTGAATCAGCTGACCTGAGACTAAACAACAACAACAATAGTAATAATAACATCATAGTTTTACTTTGCTACACGGAGGGTCCAAACTGAATGAGATTCAGTGTGTATATATACATATACATACATACATGTATATATATATATGTATATAAGAAGGGCAGTTCAGTTCAATTCATGTGTGTGTGTGTGTGTGTGTGTAGGGGAATAAGTGTATAAAATATGTAAGTTTAATTGGGTGTGGATGTAGTGTTTTAACCAAAAGGCAGGACAGGTGGTTGGACAGCTCTTTGAGTAAAGGCATTTCACCAGTGACCATTCCATCTTATTTTCCATTATAATACTGGAAATTTCCCAAGATACTACAGTGTATATGAGTGAGTTGAAGCAAATTTTTGCTGCTTGTTCTAGCATGTCAAATGACTGTCTAAAGGCTCATTCCTTTCCTAACACCCATCACTTGACAGAACTGCTTAGATTATACAAGAATGGTGGGTGAAATCAGTCAGTGGGGAGAGAGAAAAGATGGTGCTGACGAAGGGACAAAGTGAGCCCTAGGGGCAAAAGAATTGGAAGGGTAGCTGTAAGGGTGTTTGGAGGGATTGAGTGATGGTTAGAGATGGGAAATAGGGGCAAATATACTGAATAATGAACAAGGATTGCAGTAGGGGAAGCGGGTGGTGATCAGAATGGGATGGAAGGTAGGGGAGAGTAGGTGATGACTATATAGGAGGAAAAATGTAGTGAATAAGTTGAGAGGCAGGTGAGGGAGAGTAGGTGATGACTGGCACGAGCAAGGGTGAAGAACAAATGAATAATAATAAAATAAACAAAAGATGGATGAGTGAAATGATGATTTTATATATATATATATATAGTGGCTGTGTGGTAAGAAGTTTTAATTCCCAACCACATGGTCCAGGGTTCAGTCCTACTGTGTGGCACATTATTGGGGAAGTATCCTCTATCATAGGTTTGGGCTGATCAGGACCTTGTGAGTGGATTTGGTAAATGGAAACTGAGAGAAGCCCATCATATATATATATATATATATATATATATATTTATACATATATATATATGTGTGTGGGTGGGTGTTTGTGTCTTTGTGACTGTGTTTGTCCCCTTCCCCATCATCACTTGACAACTGATGTTGGGGTGTTTGGGTCCCTATGAATTAGCGGTTCCGCAAAAGAGACCGATAGAATAAGTACTAGGCTTACAAAGTCCTGGGGTTGATTTCTTTGACTAAAACACTTTAAGGCGGTGCTCCAGCATGGCTGCAGTCTGAGACAAGTGAAAGTATAAAAGAGTATATAGTATTTATAATATATATAATTTATATATTTATATATATACACACACATACATTTATATATAAATACACACACACATATAGATATACATATATATAGAGTATATATAATATAAATAGTTCATATATATATATATATATATA
>NC_069007.1:11142402-11142917 GCF_001194135.2 Octopus bimaculoides
TATATATACACACATGCATACATATTACTCATATATATATATATATATAGAAAGAGAGAGAGAGAAAGAGGGAGAAAGTATATGTAAATATATATACTTTATATATCAAATGTGTGTGTGTTTAATCAAACATAGAAATGTGTGCCTGTGCACAGAAACACGCACACAACACGTTGACATTCTCTCACAGACAACTATCTACACATGATGTATACACATATACACAAGCGCACATGTGATGTATTCAAACAGGTGCTACTTGTCGCATCACTCCCACCATCGCTATGCTTTTTATACTGTCTATAAAAACTGACACATATATATATTTATATGTGTATGTTTGTATCTACGTATACACACAGCATTCTATTGTAATAATTTAGGACACATCTTAACAATCAGATTGTATGTTCCTGTATACATATCCATCATTCCCTCTAATTATCACTTTACTGCTTTTAAATATATATAGACACACACATGCATACATATATATATATATATATATATATATA
>NC_069007.1:11143413-11148311 GCF_001194135.2 Octopus bimaculoides
ATATATATATATATATATATATATATATATATATATATATATAGACACACACACACACACACACACACACACACACATATATATATATGTACATACATACACACACATATATCTATATATATACTTCTTGTATGTGTGTTTGTTTGTATATATATATCATCATTTAATGTCTGTTCTCCGTGTTGGCATGGGTTGGACTCATTCACACATTATATATAAATATATATTTATTCTTCTGTGTGTGTGTGTACAGACACACACACACACATACACACACAGAAGCACATAATCAGATATACGAGAATATAAACACTGAAAAATTGTTTGATGAAAATGAATATAATAAGAGATATATGTGCCTAGAACACACATACACACTGTGTTTGACGTACAAACATAAATGCAGGTAACATTGCCTGCCAATCACAGGTGAATATGACTGTATAGATCCATCGATCTTTATTTCATCTTTCATTCTTTTATTCTGTCATTCCTTCATACACTCACCTGTTCATCACTATCTTATTTACTTGGCCTCTCCTGTCATCTCTCTGCAGTTTTACTGTGGCTTTATATATATATATATATATATATATATATACATATCTATACACACTTAAACTGACGCATACACACTTGTGAATATATTTGTCATCATCATTTTAACGACTACTTTTCCATGCTTGCACGGGTCAGGTGAGAGTATGTTGGGGCAGTTTTCTCTGACCAAATGCTCTCACACTCTCTGTATATGTACATGTATATATATATGTATACTGTTTGTCTGTCCGTCAGTCTATCTATCTATCTGTCTATGTATGTATGTATGTATCTATTTGTCTGTCTATCAGCTGTCTATCTATCTGTTTATCTGTCTGTCTATTCGTCCATCTGTCCGTCTATTCGTCCATCTGTCCGTCTGTCTATCTATCTATCTATCTATCTATCTATCTATCTATCCAGCAGTCTATCTATCTATCTATCTATTTATCTATCTATCTATTTACCAATCTATCTTTCTATTTATTTATCTATCTACCTTTCTATCTATCTATTTATCTATCTACCTTTCTATCTATCTATCTATCTATCTATCTTTCTATCTATCTGTCTGTCTGTCTGTCTGTCTGTCTGTCTGTCTGTAACTCCCTAAGAAACTCTCTCCCCATGCTTCTCCAGAATAGTTAAAACTCTTGCCAGAGTTTGGTGAGCCAAAATATGTGCTGGTCGTTTAGGAAGCTGAGTGCTCATATGTAATATTCAACAGGAGATTCCATCATACATACATACATACATACATACATACATACATGCGAAAATGGAGGTGCAATAGCTCAGTGGTCAGAGCAGTGAACTCGCAGTCATAGGATCACGGTTTCGATTCCCAAACAATGAAGAATCATTATAAAAGCCTAGGAGGTGCATGTGACTGTTGCCATTCTTCTGGCTTCTTGCTCTTTGATGCATATGGCAGCTACCATCCCAAACTGCTTCTGTTTATATATGTGTAGCACTAAGGCCACACATCTTCAAGGCATATTTCAGTAGGAAATTTAAGTCTCTTCTCCTTGTGAGAAACATACTTATAGATAATTATTTTAGTCCAGTGTTAGTTTTTTTCCTTCTCATCAAAAGTTATAACTGCTAGTTTCACAGCATCAATTTCTTACTGGAGACCCTTACCTTTCAGATCTTGCTTGCACTCAATGCATGGTCCCACTGGCTAACCTCCCTCAAAAGAGATAAAGCGCTGTTGTTGTTTCTTATGTTGTTTTTTTTTTGTTGTTTTGCGTACAGTTTTTGCTATTATTACTGTTGTGATTGATGTTGCTGCTATTAACTTCATTCTTGATGCTGTCTTTGTTTTCATTCTTGTTGTTCACACTGTTGCTGTTATTGTTGTCACTGTTGCTGCTGCTGTGGCTTGTATTTTTATAGTAGTTACTGTTGTCATAGCAACAAGACAAAATTCCGTTACTTACATTCAATAAATTTATTTCAGCCCCAACTTGCCTGCCATTGACATCATGTTCCTCCACCATAGCTATAATTGGCACTCAAAATTGGGTTGACTGAATGCTGTTTGCCTTCAGTTGGTGTTGTGTTTTGACATTTTATTTTTTAATTGGGAAAATTGTATCTTTGTTTTCA
Organism: Octopus bimaculoides; assembly: GCF_001194135.2. Lineage (NCBI taxonomy): Eukaryota > Metazoa > Mollusca > Cephalopoda > Octopoda > Octopodidae > Octopus > Octopus bimaculoides. Next base: position 11,145,565 of record NC_069007.1, read on the forward strand.
CAAGAATTTCGAAATAGTTATCACTGAGTTACACCTCCAAGAGCAGGTGTAATTGAACAGAAATGTTACCACCATGATCTAGACAATGTCAGTAATAAAATTATCACAAAATAATTGACTGAATAGGCTTTAACCAGCCGAAACATTAGATAAAACCTCAAAACTTACAGAGTTTCAAATTTCCATGACTTCACAGTATGGTGACCATAACTACAATAATAATAATAATAATGATAAAGATGATAGTGCAAAAAATTGTGTTAACTGGAACGACTCATGCACTGAGAAGAGCATTATCGCTATGAAAACAACATCCATTCATGAATTTATTTATTTAATTTTTTTACATACATATTTTACCTGTGAATTTGCATGTGTAAACTGGGAATGCATACAATGAGCTTCTCTGCCCTTGGTGTATGCAAAACACTCGGCGAGAAATGGAAGAACATTTGAAGAAAGAAAAGACAACAACAGCAACATAATAATAATAATAATAATCCATTCTGCTAAAGGCACAAGGTCTGAAATGTTGGGGAAGGGGACTAATCGATTACATTGACCCCAGTGTTTCACTGGTACTCAATGTATCGACCCCTAAAATGATGAAAGGCAAAGTTGACCTTGGTGGAATTTGAATTCAGAACGTGAAGACGGATGAAATGCCACAAAGCATTTCGCTTGGTGTGCAAACGGTTTTGCCGGTTTGCCACCTTAATAATAATAATAATAATCCTTTCTACTAAAGGAACAAGACTTGAAATTTTGGAGGAGGAGACCAGTCGATTACATCAACCCTAGTGTTTCAGTGGTACTTAATTTTATCAACCCTGAAAGGATGAAAGGCAAAGTCGACCTTAGTAGAACTCAGAATGTGCAGACAGACGAAATGCTACTAATCATTTCATCTGGTATGTTAAATATTCTGCCAACTTGCTGCCTTAACAATAATAATAATCATAATAATAATAATAATAATAATGAATGGAGGACTCCATTTAGGAGCAGGAGTAGCAAGATTATACCTAGAAAGGAAGGTGGAAGAGGGTTAATGTTAGTAGAAGACTACGTGGAGTTAGCTAGAGCAGATATAGACTCTTATGTAAGTAATAGTGAAGAAGAAAGTTTACTAAGAGCTGCTAGAGTCACAGCAAGACATGGGGAAACCAAAAAACCAAATGACGTTAAAAACCAGGAAAAAGAACAAAAGTTATCTGACTGTCAGGAGAAGGCTTTGCAAGACAAATTCCCAAAGATAGTTGCAGTGAATAGTAGTAGTGAGACATGGTTATGATTACAGAAAGGAAGGCTAAGAACGGAGACAGGAAGTTTGTTAATAGCAACACAAGATTAAGCAGTAAGGACTAATTGGATAAAAGCCAACGTAGACAAAAACTAAGTAGATTCCCAATGTAGGTTATGCAAATCAAAAGAGGAAAGTGTTACTCATATAGAAAGTGAATGTAGCATGCTGGTACAGAAAGAATACAAGAAAAGACATGACAACCTAGGGAGAGTAATCCACTGAGAGCTATGTAGAAAGCTAGGATTTGAACATACTGATAAATGGTATGAACATGAATCTAGTAAAGTACTAGAAAGTGAGAAATATAAGATATTGTGGAACTTTAACATTCAGACTGACAGAGTAATAAAAGCTAGAAGGCCTCGGTTAGTAGTAGTAGATAAAGAGAATAGAAAGTGCCAGATAATTGACTTTACAGTCCCAAATGATGAAAAATATGAGAGGTATAGAAAAAATAGCAAAGTGCCAGGACCTAGCCATTGAATTACAAAGACAATGGAAAGTGTGGGTAAAATGTATCCCAGTAGTTATAGGTGCATTAGGAACTATCCCAAAAGATTTGAACAGATGGATAGAGGAAATAGGCATAAAACCCAGTTTAGTACAGCTCTAGAAAACAGTGTTATTAGAGAGAGCTGGGATACTTATGAGGGTTCTTGACATCTAAGGTTACTTGTAGCTCAGTGTTAGGAATTTTCTTTTCCAACAGTCTAATAATCGTAATAATAATGATAATGTTTTTAAAGGATTGACATAACTCTTCACAAATGTAAATAGACAATATGAAGAACGCAATGCAATTGCAATAGATTTTTTATTGGTTGAATGATATTTCAACAGCAAGACTGTTTTTGTCGAGTTCAAAATAAAAAGTAATAAAAATTCAGAATTATAGAAATTCAAATCCAAAATATGAATGAGAGCAATCAGTGTTCACACATTGATTGAATGACATCATCAGTCTTCAAATTTCAATTTTACAACTGGAGGAGGGGACCAGTCGCTTACATCAACCCTACTGTTTCACTGGTACATTTTTTTCTTTCATTTTCTTTTTGCCAGTTGTAAAATTGAAATTCGAAGACTGATGATGTCATTCCATCAACGTGTGGACGCTGGTTGTTCTCGTTCATATTTTGGATTTGAATTTCTATAATTTTGAATTTTTATTACTTTTCATTTTGAACTCAACGTCTTTGTTGTTCATGTACATCATTGATCATTCTGATTATTTCTCTTAACTCATCTTCATATACATGCGTGTGTGTGTCGTATCAGGCAGACAAGAAAGTAATAGCCATGAAAACAACAGAAAGATTGGGTATCTTACCCTTATATGAGGGAAAAAGTTGTCAGCAGACAGTCACAGGACTTGAACCAGCACCTCTTAGATACCAACTGAGTACTCTACCAATGAAGCTAAACTGCCCGCTGACAACAG
>NC_069007.1:11148579-11149247 GCF_001194135.2 Octopus bimaculoides
ATATATATATGCATATATATATATATATATATGCATATATACACATAACCAGCACTCCGTCGGGTTCCAGATGATCAGATCAATGGAACAGCGTGCTTATGAGATTAACATGCAAGAGGCTGAGCACTCCACAGACACATGTACCCCTTCACATACTTCTCAGTGGGATTCAGTGTGTCACAGTCACAGAGAGTGAGAAGGCTGGCCCCTTGAAATACAGGTACTATTCATTTTTGCCAGCTGAGTGAACTGGTGCAATGTGAAATAAAGTGTCCTTCTGAAGGAAACAAAGCACTGCCTAGAATTGAACTCGTGATCTTATGATCGCGAGCCAAATACCCTAACCACTAAGCAATGTGCCTTCACATACATACATCCATACAAATATATAAGATTTGAATAAATAGAGTCAACAGGAGCGAGTATGTTTAGACAGATATTTAACAAACACTACACAGGTTTCAATACAACATAGATCCACATATACACAGGATTTAAATTAAGCAATGGTTTATCTGTATAATAGAATCCAGTTGTATCACCTCAGGTGATATATATAATCACAGTCCTTGTAAGTAAATCTTAGACTTTGATGTTAACACATCCAACTGGCTCTTTTCATGTGTACACATATATGATTATATATATATATATATATATATATATAT
>NC_069007.1:11149281-11153830 GCF_001194135.2 Octopus bimaculoides
CACACACATGTATATACATGTATATATATATGTGTTTGTGGATATATATAGATGTATATATATTATATGTGTGTGTATAGATATACAAACACACACATATATGTATATGGATCAAAACAATCTGATTCAAATTCGGAACTCTTAAGTTTAAAGCGTGATGTTAGTCGTCAGCCAAAAAATGGCTGACGACTAACATCCTGCTTGAAACTCAAGTGTACCTACGAATTTGAATCAAACTGTTTTGATCCATACATGTGGCTCACATTTGTAGGATCGTAGTTTTGATTCCCAGACCAAGCGTTGTGAATGTTTATTGAGTGAAAACACTTAAAGCTCTACGAGGCTCTGGCAGGGGTTGGTGACAAACCCTACTGTACTCTTTCACCACAACTTTCTTTCACTCTTTCTTCCTGTTTCTGTTGTAACTGTTTTTCAAAGGGTCGGCCTTGTCACACTCTGTGTCACGCTGAATCTCCTGAGAAGTATGTTAAGGGTACACGTGTCTGTGGAGTGCTCAGCCACTTCACTTGCACATTAATTTCACAAGCAGGCTGTTCCATTGATCAGATCAACTGCAACCTGCGTCATTGTAAGCGACGGAGCGCCATGATATATATATGTGTGTGTGTGTGTGTACATCTGTCAGACGGGGCCTTGATGAATGCCATGAGGCATGAAAGTATACTAGCCTTTATATATTTAATACTCTATATTTAATACTCAATATTTCATATATTCAATAAGACATTCAATACTTCATTTCATTTTACTATTTATATTATATATTCCATATTCTATATCCCACATTAATTTTATAAGAATATAAATAAAACATAAAAAATACAGTTGGAACTCTTTTAAATAATATATAAATAAATATACATATATATATATATATTCTTTTAGATTTTTATTTGTTTCAGTCATTTGACTGCAGCCATGCTGGAGCACCGCCTTTACTTGAGCAAATCGATCCCAGAATTTATTCTTTGTAAGACTAGTACTTATTCTATTGGTCTCTTTTGCCAAACCACTAAGTGATGGGGATGTAAACACACCAGCATTGGTTGTCAATTGATGTTGGTGGAACACACACACACACACACACACACGATGTCTTGTACTATAGCCTTGGTTGGCCCAAGGCTATAGTACCAGACACTTGCCCAAGGTGCCTTACAGTGGGACTGAACCCGGAACCATGTGGTTGGTAAGCAAGCTACTTACCATGCAGCCACTCCTGCGCTTGTATATAAATAAATAAATAAATATATATGTATATAAATAAATATATATACACACACACACACACACACACACACACACACACATATATATATATATACATACATACACATATAATTATATATGTGTGTCTCTGTGATATATGTATTATATCTCATACAATTTAGTCTATTATCTATTTCATTTTTCTTTTCTTTTTCTGATTATATTGTTTTTATTTCATGGCTTTCATTATTCTTTCAACTTCAATAGAAATCATTTTTTTTATTTCACCTTATCTCAGTGGAACCACTCCTCCCCCTGCATTTCTCGTGTGCAACACTTGAGGCTCTAGTCTTAGTCTTAGGAACATTCTTATCACTAGCAAATTCTTTGCATTGACTGAATACATAAAACTGATTACATAAAAACCAAAACTTTATGTGAGTATGTATGTGTGTGTATATATATATATATATATATATATATATATACACACACCCACATATATATATATTGTGTCACACATACCATTCAGTCTGCTGTAGCATACAACAATGCAAATTTCATTGTTAAATTATACATGCACACACATGTATTGCATGTATCTATTACTACAGCCTTCTCTCATAATCAAAGTTGATTTGGTACCATATACCTTAGTTTTGCACTTGTTTTCTCTTAGGTACCCATTGAGTAGTGAGCAGGCTCAGACATTCTCTAGTTTTTGTTATCAATTAAAGCAATGATTTTGTCGTGTCTATGGAGAATCATTATGCCAATATTAATAACACACTCACTGGTTCAATTCCATTCCTTCATTAGTAATCAATTAGTTAAATATCTCTCTTTACTCTTTTTACTTGTTTCAGTCATTTGACTGCGGCCATGCTGGAGCATCACTTTTAGTCGAGCAAATCGACCCCGGGACTTATTCTTTGTAAGCCTAGTACTTATTCTATCGGTCTCTTTTTGCCAAACCGCTAAGTGACAGGGACATAAACACACCAGCATCGGTTGTCAAGCAATGCTAGGAGGACAAACACACACATATATATATATATATACATATATACGACGGGCTTCTTTCAGTTTCCGTCTACCAAATCCACTCACAAGGTTTGGTCGGCCCGAGGCTATAGTAGAATACACTTGCCCAAGGTGCCACACATTGGGACTGAACCCGGAACAACGTGGTTCATAAGCAAACTACTTACCACACAGCCACTCCTGCGCCTATCCAAATAACGAATTGATCGTTTGTTTAACTTGGTTAAATAGTCAGATTTTCTAATACTTTTCTTTGTGCATCAAAGTTCTTTTGTTGCCATTCACAACCTTTGCAGTCAAATATCTATGCAACTAACCTTTTAGTTAGTTTAGGTACTTGACTAATAATAAAGGAGTGGAATTGAACCAGTGCATGTGTTGTTAATATTGATGTAGAAACTCTCCCAAGACACCTCAGCATTTGTTCCAATACATGAATTCACATAAAGAATCTTGCAATCCAGATACAAAATCGAAGGAAAGCAGTGATGTTATTCCAAATAATTAGTTGTTCCATTTGACGTTAGTAGGTTTCCAACATAGAGGTGTATCCTAAAGGGCCAGTTTATTGTAATGAGGTGGAATGGTGAAAGGTGGAATCTGAGGTGAGACAGTAAAGACCCAGAACAGATATGGCAAGGCATCACGTGGTATTGCAAGGCATCTGCCATTAAAGTACCTGGATTAGTACTTCATTCATCAACCACTGGTATAAAGCACCTGCTCAGATATTTTAATTATCAACCACCAAAATAAAGTAACAAGAATGGTACTTTATGTGTCACCCAGATATAGAGTACCTCACCTGGTACTTTATTTGTCAGCCATTGCAAAGTTGATCTTGGTGGGTTTTGAATGGGAGTGCAGGTACCCTGAAAATATATCGTAACACATTCTAGATGATGCTGTAAAGAATCTACCAATTTATACACACACACACACACACACGTATATACTAGAAATAGAATACATTATCTATATATGTATATATTCCATATTTTTAAGAGATCCTGGGACAACAGGATTTGGGATCTGATGATAGTCCATAAAACTAAACACTTTATGGACAAGAAACCTAAGGCAGTCCCATAAACCGGCCTTCCCCATTTCTCATATATACTGCTTTACATCTTAGAGTGTGCTTCTTTCAGATTTATGTTTTTTACAGACAATATATATATATACACACACATATATATATATGTAATATGCATGTAAAGCGCGTGCGTGTGTGTGTGTGTGTGTGTTATATGCTTATTCATATGTGTATTAAACTCATTACATGTGCTTGCTGCCTCTGAAGAATTATTTCTACCAGCCTTGAAGCATCTAGTGGAAAGACATAGAAACACAATTACAAATCATTTGATACACACACACACACACACACACACACACACACACACACACACACATATATATATACATATCTATATGTATGTGCATATATACCCATATATGTATGTATGTATGTATGTATGTATGTATATGAACTGCTTTGTAATTATTTTCCTTCATGTCGGTCTTTCTATTACATGTTTCCAGGCAGCTGGCAGAAAGAGTTCTTTAGAGACAACTCAACACATGTAACAAGTTTCATACATACACACACATACATACATACATACATACAGGGATATTACACACACTCTCATACACAAATATACTACACACGCACATACACACACACGCACATATGTATAAAAGGTCGATAGATAGATTGATGGGCAGATACATAGAGAAATTTATAAAGATGAACATAGATGACTGGATAAAAGAGATAAGAGAGACAGACAGACAGATAGAGAGAGTGTGGGAGAACCCTCTTGTTGCATTGAATGATGTAACAAATATAAAATGTCTATAAATAATGGGACGGCTGAATGGTTTTGGTCGAGATATACAGTTAGATTAAGGATTTGTTTGCTTTGTTCTTTGTTTTCTTTTCCTCTTTCTCTGTGATTTGACATAGTTGTGATATTTATTTTCATGTTGTTTACATTCAAAAGAATTTGAAACATTCAGGAAATCGGTAAGCATAAATAGATGTTAACAGTTGCCGTTTCTAAGTGTTACAATTCTAATCAAACAGTTTCACCCTCACATCCCTCGTCTCTCTCTCTCTCTCTTTCTCTCTCTTTCTCTCTCTCTCTCTCTCTCTCTCTCTCACTGTCTCTCTCCCTTTCTCTTTCTTTCTCTCTCTCCCTCCCTCTCTCTCTCTTGCTCTTTCTATGTATGTGTGTGTGTGTATACATGTATATATATATATATGTAT
>NC_069007.1:11153840-11161750 GCF_001194135.2 Octopus bimaculoides
ATGTGTATATATGTGTGTATATATGTGTATATATATATATGCGTATATATATGTTTGTATATACATGAGTGTATATATGTGCATATATATGTGTGTAGATATGTGTATATATATGTGTGTGTGTGTATATGTATATATATATGTGTGTGTGTATATATACATATATATATATATGAACATGTATTTACATATATTCATAACAGTGTGTATATATAATATATATATATACATATATGAATATGTAGTGTGTATATATATATGTGTGAAAATATGTATGTATTTACATATAACGTACGTGTGTGTGTGCATGTGTGCATGTGTGTATATGTATATATGTATATATATATATATATATATGTATGTGTGTATCTACATGTACATATATGTGTGTATGTACATGTATATATATGTGTGTGTGTGCTGTTCTTTATTTTATGAGAATACTACAGAGTCAAAAGTTTGAAGGAAATTACTAATCAAATGGATGGTGAAAAAAATTTGGAGAAAAAAGAGCAAAGTTTCTTAGAAAGCATACATTCTGATTTACATAAAAACATACGCTTAAATGCATCCACACACACACACACACACACACGAAAAAAGAGAGAAGCATATCTGTTTTGCAAACCTCGCACACTCATATATAGATGTGTGTGTGTGTGTGTGTGTTAAAAACACTTAGAAGTGCAGACATGAGAAGAAATATATAAAATAATGTAGGGAAGTATAGAATAAAAACCAAAAACAAATACTAAAAATTTTAATAAAATATATATATGAAGAATTAGAAAGAATTAGAAAGAAAACTGTGTGTAATAAAAGACATAATTGAGAGAGAGAACTGTACTTATATTAAATCTGGTATTGAAGATATTAAAAGGAATGAGTGAGTGCAGGATGGTAATGGTGGTGGAGGTTATTCGAGAACAAGATATGGATGAGTTAGGTCAGGAAGGAAGAGCAGAAATCAGATGAAATGTGCAATAAAAATGCGAAATGTTCATCACCAGCGTAACTCTTCTGTTGATATGTGTCTAAAATTTGTAACACTAACGGATGAACGTACACGTTGTAGGAGATAGAATATAAATTCATAGATACATATATACGTGCATACATACACACATACATACATAAACACATACATACATAAATGCAAGCATACATACATATGTACATTCATACATATATAAATGCATACATATTCACATATATGCTCATATACATACACATTCAAGCATGCATGTTGATACATACACATGCACACACACACACACACACACACACACACACACACACACATCAATTTAATATGCATATCTTGATATTTATCTCTCATTGGTTGTATGTATGTATATATGTATATCATCATCATTTAATGTCCATTGTCCATGCTGGCGTGGATTGGATGGTTTGACTGGGGCTGGTAAGCTGGAAGGCTGCACCAGACTTCAGTCTAATTTGGCATGGATGCCCTTCCAAGCACCAATCACTCTGAGAGCGTGAAGGGTGCGTTTACGTGCCACCGGCACGGGTGCCATTTGCGTGACACCAGTATCTGCTGTGACTGCAATTTTGCTCGGCTTGATGGGTCTTCTTCTCAAGCATGACATAATGCCAAAGGTCTCGGTCATTGCCTCCATGAGGCCCATTGCTTGAAAGGAACTCAGCCATTTTGCCTCCGTGAGGCCCAACACTTATAAGGTGCCTTTTACATGCCACCAGCACGGGTGCCAATTACGTGACACCAGCATTGGCTATGACAGGTCTTCTCGTATATATATGTATGTCTATGTATATATATATCTGTTTGTGTGTGCGTGTGTTTTCTTCTTGGTTCAGTCATTAGGCTGTGGTCATGCTGTTACTTATTCTATTGGTCTCTTTTGATGAATCGCTGAGGTACAAATGTTGGTGATGTAAACACACCAACACTGGTTGTCAATTGGTGTTGGGGGAAAAACACAGACACAAACAACAAACCCACAAACATACACATGCACATACATATATATACGATGGGCCTCTTTTCAGTTTCTGTCTACCAAATCCAATGATAAAGTAATGACTAGTGACTGAGACCTTGGCAATATACTGTGCTTGAGAAAACTCATCAAGACAAGTGAAACTGTAGACATAGTTGCTGCCAGTGTCTTCTAAATGGTACTCGTGAAATTGTAGTCATGTCTGTTGTCAGTGTCACGTGAATGACAACCATGCTGATGGCGCATAAAAATCACCCATTACACTCTTGGAGTAGTTGGAATTAGGAAGGATATTCATCTGTAGAAATCATTTACCAGTTCCAGTCAAACCATTTAACCCATGACAGCATGGAAAGCGGATGTTAAATGATGATGACGGCAATGACGATGACGATGGTTACCTTGATTGTACATGTGTTCATCAGTTTATATTCAGAAAAATATATGTGAGATGATCCTGATATGTTTCATAGCTGATTGGCCACTCCTTTGGGGAATAATACCTCTCTCTACCTGCAAAGAGAACAATCAGTTATATTTACATGCATGTACAGCATGGGTGTTATTAATTGTAGGTTAATTAGATGAAGTTTATCTCAGATTGTCTAATACAGGGGTTGCCAAAGAGGGTCCGAGAGACCCCCTAGGGGTTGGCAAGGAATTACATGGGGTCAATGATAGCCAAGGGGTCAAATGGGGGGTTGGCGTGCGAAAGACCCATACTTCACATTGATGTTGTCAATTTCAATAAAAGCTGTTCCAGCAATATGACGCATTTTACACATTTTCTAACCATGAAAACAATTTCATAAAAATTGAAAGTTTAATGATGGATACTTTTTCTACTCTAGGTACAAGGCCTGAAATTTTGGGGGAGGGGGTCCCATTCGATTAGATCAATGCCAGTACGCAACTGGTACTTAATTCATCGACCCCGAAAGGATGAAAAGCAAAGTCAACCTTGGTGGAATTAAGCTTTTCGCCTGGCGTGCTAATGATTCTGCCAGCTCGCCACCTTGAATAATGTCGTACATTTGCCAGCATCAGTACCCGGTACGCATTTACGATATGGTACAGTAGGGTAGGGTATTAAGATATTTTAAATGAGGAGGGTGGTCGATGTGGAAGGTGAAGTGGTTAAAGGGGGTTAATGTTGAAGGAGAATTGGCTAAAGGGGGTCAGTGGTTGAAAATGTTTGGTGACCCCTGATCTAATACTTAAATTTTGTGTATAAAATATTTGATTTTAATGAAACAGTCACACTGCCAACAAATACCCACAATGCTAACATTAATACGCACATGCGCACCGATATACCCGTTTGCAGGCTGTGTGATTAAGAAGTTTATTTTGAAACTATGTATTATGTAGGTTTTGGTTTCATTACATAGGTGCTGTGAGCTGGTGCCCCCTACTATATCTGTAGGCTGACCAATATCTTGTGAATAAAATTGGTTGATGGGAACAGAAGAAGCCTCTCTCCTTCCTCTCTCTCTCTCTCACACACATACACACATTCATGTGTGCAAGTTTGTGTAAGTTTGAATTTCCCCTCATCTTCACACGTGTTTGTTGATTGTAAACAAAAGCCTCACCATTCATACAAAGTGTCATTCACTTGCAGTCCATGAAAGCTTATTTGGGCTTCTTGACGTGTCCTGAACTTGTAGGGATTTGAATTCCAACTGCGAAATTTTCATGAGTAAGTTACAATCAAATCATATGAGTTTCACGTGAACAACCTAAAAATTGACCAATCAGCTTGAAGCTATGCCAGGAACAGTATCTTGAATGTTCTTGAAATTCACATCCTTTTTCCCTAGTTAAGCAGATTAGTGGAGGCTTGTGACTTAGTGGTTAAGGTGTTGGACTCATGATCGTAAGATTGTGATTTTAATTCCACAACCAGTCGATGCATTGTATTCTTGAGCAAAAGACTTCATTTTATGTTGCTCAAGTCCACTCACCTAGCAAAAACGAGCAACCCTGTGACAGACTGGTGTCTCGTCCAGGTGAGAAATTTATACATCATGGAAACCTGGAAACTGGCCCTTATGAACCTGGAATGGCTCGAGAAGGTAACTGTTTTTTAGTTAAGTAGACTGGTGCTTAAATTACAGAAGGGTGATATTGGCATTCATGCAAGACAGATCTTTGCCCTCACACAACAGACTAAGGGAAAACAATAGCAATTTATCTTTTGTCTTTCACTTTCCAGGTAGAAAATGCAGTTAAATCAATTCTTGTAACAATATGGATTTGATAACTTGTGTGTGTGTATGTGCCTAACCTTCTTTTAATAAAATCTATTGTTGAATGTGCGTGAATTTGCTTGTGTTGTAATGTATGCAGATAGCTTTATCTCATATTCAATTAATAAAGCTGCGTCAATATTTCTCATGACAACATGACCCTGCAAAAATAGTGAGTCAACAAAGAAAGGCTTTCACTGACCAACCTGTGTGACAAATTCTTCGTAAAAAAGAAAGGCTTACACTGACCAACCAGTGGGACAAATTCTTTGTAAAAAAAGAAAGGCCTTCACTGACCAACCAGTGGGACAAATTCTTTGTAAAAAAGAAAGGCCTACTCTGACCAACCAGTGGGACAAATTCTTTGTAAAAAGGAAAGGTTTACACTGACCAACCAGTGGGACAAGTTCTTTGAAGAAATAGAAAGGCCTACACTGACCAACCAGTGGGAGAAGTTCTTTGTAAACAAAATGCTCCCTACACATACACATGATGTTCTTGGTCTCCAGTTCTCTGCATAACCATTGTCAAGGCTGTTCATTGTTTGATAAGCTGGAGAATTATTACTTTTGGTTGCACAGGTAACAGTTGGTATCAAGAATGGCAACTGGCTGCAGAAAACTCTGCTTTAATACAGTTTCATCTGACCAATGCAAACATGGAAATTGTATCTTTCTTTTCACTTTTATAATTTATTTTACTTGTTTCAGTCACTAGACTACGGCCATGCTGGGGCACCACCTCGAATAACTTCTTTAGTGAAATGTATCAACCCCAGTACTTATTTCGTTAAAAGCCCGGTACTTATTCTATTGGTCTCTATTGTGAAACTGCTAAGTTACAAGGAGATAATCACACCAGCACCAGTTGTCAAGCTGGTGGTGGAACAAATACACATATATATATTTATACATAAATATGATGGTTTTCTTTCAGTTTCTGTTTGCCAAATCCATTCACAAAGCTTTGGTTGGCCCAAAGCTATAGTAGAAGACATTTGCCCAAAGTACCATGCTGGGATTGAACCTCAAACAATATGGTTGAGAAGCAAGCTTCTTACTTCACATCATGCCTGTTGTTGATGTTTCATCTGTCAAGGACTTTTGCCATTTCTTTGCACTACCTCGCTATGTCTGCCTTGATAGATAAAAAAAGGCTTTTTCTGTTTGTATTGTATTGTTTTAGTACTGTATACATATAATTATTCCTCCTGCCTATTGTACAGCCATTAGGCATTTTGTATTGTGCATTTACCATTCCTTGTCTGTTATATCTCGTCATTATTTCTTATTTTACAGCATGACCGCAGCCACTTGGCTGCAACACATAAATAAATAAATAAATGTTATTTTGTCCTGTCCTTGCACACATTCGTCAGCTTTTTCCTGTGCGCTATGCTCTGGTGTTCCCATTAGATAACAATGGTCTTCGTTTAAATAGCATGAAACCACTATGACATCTCGGATAACAACTGATGAGAAAGTCAGCTGCGAATGTTCCTTATATTATGTTTTTGTCTCCCTTTTCTGTCCATTATGTTTACACCCAGTTTTTTGCCTATTTTCCCTTCTCTGTCTAACTTTTGAAGTATATATATATATATATATATATATATATATATATATATATATACACACACATATATATATATACTTAGAAATGGATGCGTGGCATTCAATTAAATAATAAATAGTAAATAATATACAGTATATATATATATATATACATATATATATATATATATATATATACATGCATATATGGGTACAGGACATCACTAATGGTTCAAACAACATGAAATACATAAGCAAACAGGTTAAATACATAAACAACGAGAAAAAAATGGAGAACAGGACAAGTAAACACAGAGAAAGGACCCTTCATCAGTTTTTGGCTGTCTATCTACTCCTCATTTTGAGCATTCAACGACATAGTTATGAAGTGCAGAGTGAAGCCACTTGACAGAGATTGATCTTGAATTCTGCTGTGCATGTGCACTAAGTTTTAACATTCTAGCTTACTTCCACTATTTTGAACTCAGAATTTAAAGACAGATGAAATACCGCTAAGCATTTCACCCAGCGTGCTAATGATTGTACCAGCTCGCTGCCTTAATAATAATAATAATAATAATAATAATGGTTTCAAATTTTGCCTCAAGTGTAGCGATTTGTGGAGAGGGTACTAGTCGATTACAGTGACCCCAGTGTTTCACTGGTACTTAATTTATCGACCTCTGAAAGAATGAAAGGCACAAGGTCTGAAATTTTGGGGAAAGTGTCCAGTCGATTAGAGCGACCTCGCCCCAGTGTTTCACTGATACTTAATTTATTGATCCTGAAAGGATGAAAAGCAAAGCTGACCTCAGCGGAATTTGAACTCAGAACGTAAAGATAGACAAAATACTGCAAAGTATTTTGTTGGCATGCTAATGATTCTGCCAACTCACCATCTTCTTCTTCTTCTTCTTCATCATAATAATAATAATAATAATAATAATAATAATAATAACAATAATAACAATAATAACAACAACAACAACAACAACAACAACAACAACAACAACAACAACACCACCACCACCAGGCAGTGGCTCTCATGGCTTCTGATCATAATTGATTGGAAGTGTTATCATGTCCATTGTATAAAGGATGGGCTATGGTAAATATTCTGCTTAATACCACAGATTTGCTTGTCAGTTATTTGATCTTAACCAGTTGAGCATGTCCCTTAGTGGCTAACGATATGTGCATCTTTGATCATGAGCAGAAGCAGTGGGGGAGCATCATAGCTATGTGTTGAAAGGAATTCTTTGGAGTTTGGATAATTCACTTTTGGGAACATGGGCGTTTCGTTAAACATTTTTAAACAACTCTTATTCAGGGACTTTTTGAGTGATATGGACTACTCGACCTGAAGAAAATTCTAACTGGGCCCCACCTGCTAGGTCTTGCACTGTTTATCTTGATATGAGATCACCATGTCACGCACATATGGTTGTGATACATGTGCCTAGTGTGCCCTTATCAGCTTGGTAGTCATGATGGGTATATTGGGTTTCGAATATTTTACCCCAGTGTCACTTTGATGGCATGCTTTGCTCTCTCACTCAATAATAATAATAATAATAATAATAATAATAATAATGATAATGGCTTCAAATATTTCCACAAGGGTAGCCATTTTGGAAGAGGGGATGTGTTGATTACATCAACCCCAGTGTTTCACTGGTACTTAATTTATCAATCCCGAAACAATGAAAGGCAATGTCAACATCAGCAGAATTTGAACTCAGAACATAACAACAGGCAAAATACCGCTAAGCATTTCACCCTGCATGCTAACAATTTTGCCAGCTCGCCACCTTAATAATAATAATAATAATAATAAAAACAGAGCTCAATGCTAAAAACAAGATAATGGGTATCAACACTTTAGCTGTCCCAGTTATAAGCTACAGCTACAACATCCTTAACTGGACACTAAACGAACTATTTAAAATAGACAGAAAAACAAGAAAAATAATGACAGGATATAGGATGCATCACCCAAAATCTGACATAGAAAGGCTATATATACAATGCACAGAAGGTGGCAGGGGTCTTATACAGCTGGAAAACTATTATAAAATAACCACCATAGGACTGCAAAAATACCTACTCCAGAAGCAAGG
>NC_069007.1:11162450-11165142 GCF_001194135.2 Octopus bimaculoides
CTCTCTAAAAGAAATGGAAAAACTTTCAAAATACAAAGACCTGGAAATAGAGGTAACTCGAATGTGGAATCTAAAAACAGAAACAATTCCTATTATAGTAGGTGCCTTAGGTATAATAAAAAAATATTCAGACAAATACATAACAAAAACACCAGGACTTACAAATATATATAACATAGAGAAAATTGCACTACTGGACACTGCACACATCCTACGCAAAACACTTTCAATACAGTAACCATAAGAGCACCACAGCAAACCACAGCACATACCCAAGGCGCACAGAGCTGCGCTCAGTAGTGAAGTGAAAGCACGTTATAAAAATAAAACTACTGAATAATAATAATAAGATTAATAATGATTTCAAATTTTGGCATATGGTCAGTATTTTCGGTACTTGACTGATATTTTATTTTATTGACCTTTATGTAAAATATAGGGGTCACAATTTCATGGGGGTAAAAATTTAATGCAAACTGGCATACTTTGAAAACTACTTCATTGGTAACTTATAAGCCAAGATGATGGGTCAAAGCCAATACATATTTCAATTTGTGTACACCTTTCAATCCAATACTTCTTTGTAGACTATGGTCTTTGTATAAGTTCTCCTTCTTCTTTTCCCTTGTTTGTCAGTGTTGATAAATTTAACTCTCACATCAGATAATGTGGGGGCCCTTGAGAGTGTAACATATAGCTGACCATGGCCGAATACAGGTTCTGGCAAGGACAGCCCCACTTTATCAAATGTCTGCCCTTGTGATTTATTGATAGCCATTGCATATGACAGGTGAACGTGAAATTGGTTTCTTTCTAAAGTGAACGGCAAGTTTGGGATGCATATGCATTAAGTGATAGGTGATATAAAAAAACTTTGTTCAGTTAAAAAAAAATTACTTTTCACTATGCACTCACCATCACCACCACCACTCTCTCTCTTTTTCTCTCTCTCTCTTTTTCTCTCTCTCTCTTTTTCTCTCTCTCTCTCTTTCTTTCTTTCTCTCTCTCTTTCTCTCTCTCTCTCTGACGATTATTATTGTTGTTGTTGTTGTGAGAATTTTTACCTCTGTTGGCAGTCAAAGGTCTCTCTCTCTCTCCAGATGAAAGGAAGAGTGTATGATACATGTATACAAACAGCAATGCTGCATGGTAGTATGACATGACCCTCAATGCAAAAGACATGAAGATTAGAGAGGAATGAAGCTGGTATGATACACAGTTGTACCAATTACAAATGCATCTAAGGACACATTCTTTAAGTGTCACAATATTTTTTAATCCAACAGCTGAAACCTATATAATTTCTTGTATCAGGCTCGTTTGACCCTCCATTACAGTTGTTTGAGACTGTTATGATGATAATTAGTTCATTATTGTAATTTTTGTCATTAAAAATAATGTCAAGCTTATAATTCAATCTACTACTCTGTCTCTATACCAAAGGCCAACAGTATTGTGTATGGTTATTTTTAAAGCTAGGTGGAGATTCTTAATGAGAACCACTAAGCTTTTTCTTGAATGATCTGAAATGTGGGGTGACTAAGTAGACACAGAGAAGCTTACTACATTATTTATGTACTACCACATATATTTTGTTATTATTGAAGGTGCATGGCTCAGTGGTTAGAGCACCGGGCTCGCAATCATGAGGTTGTGAGTTCAATTCCTGAACTGGGCTGTGTGTTGTATTCTTGAGCATGACACTTTATTTCATGTTGCTCCAGTTCACTCATCTGTAGAAATGAGCTGTGATGTCACGGGTGCCAAGCTGTATCATGGCCTTTGCTTTTCCTTTGGATAACATCAGTGGTGTGGAGAGTGGAGGTTGGTATACATGGGTCACTGCTGGTCTTCCACAAACAACCTTGACCAGATTTGTGCCTCAAAGCAGAACTTTTTAGGTGCAATCCCATGGTCATTATGACTGAAGGGGGTCTTTACCCTTTACCATTTTTATATATATATGTGTGTGTGTGTGAAAGTACATGACTCAGTGGTTTGAGAGTCGGGCTCACAATCATGAGTTTGTGTGTTCAATTCTTGGACCAGAGCTGTGTGTTGTGTTCTTGAGCAAGACACTGCAAGGGGTTGGTGAAGAGTTAGAGCCGGTCGATAATAGCCAAAGGGGTGAAATGGGGGTTAGTGTGTGAAAGACCAGCTCACCCTGATGAACTGCTTGAAATACTTAGTCAGCACCATGAAACGTAGAAAAACATGATGTGTTTTTCACATTTTCTAACCGTGCAAACAATTTCATAAAAATTGAAAGTTTAATGCTATATACTCGTTCATATAGTTTTAAACATATAAAAGTGTGTCATCCTCAATAGAATTTCTTAATTTGTCATACATGTATATTTTAGCTAACATTTTAATTGTTAGCATCAGTACCTGGTATGCATTTAAGATATGGTACGGTACGGTAGGGTATTAAGATATTTTAAATGAGGAGGGTGGTCGATGCAGAAGGAGAAGTGGATAAAAGGGGTCAATGTTGAAGGAGAAGTGGCTAAAGTGGATCAATGGTTGAGAAAGTTTGGCAAGCCTTGAAATAGATAATTAATTCTGGGACACCCTGTATAAGCAATGTTGTTTCCAATTTTCCATAGAAAGCATGTTTGGTTATGGGAAAAATTTACTTTGTTTGGAAACAGGTAAGGATTAGGGACTGGAGGGTAAATGGCAATAGAAA
>NC_069007.1:11167300-11174433 GCF_001194135.2 Octopus bimaculoides
CATGTATATGTATATCTATCTATCTATCTATCTATTTTTATTATATATATATATATATATATATATATATATATATAACAGAATGCATATGCATATATAAGTGTGTATGTATACACACACACATACACATGTATGTTTGTATGTACATAACTACGTGTTTGTATACACACCCAGAAGTTGAATTAGCTTGCATGTGATATATAAACACCAGCATTTTTCTTTTTATTTTGTTGCTTTTTTGTTTTATATATTTAAAATTGCTACCTTTGCTTTTTTTTCTTTTATTTCTGTTTTGAATATGTTTTACTGTAAATATATTGATTTATAAATATTATGTTCTGAAATGGCACCATATAATGGTAATTCTGTTCAATTGTCCGGACATACGTAGAGAATTTGCAAGTGATGGCATATGCAACCTGTAATATGGAAGACAAGACATTAGGCCAGCTATTCTGGACTTCCTGAGCCATGATAGTCTGTAGAGTTGGTTGGAATAATATATATGATGTGGGGATGTGAGTAAAGGGTGTGGTGAGGGTTTGGGCGATGTGAGGGAGCATTATCAGAAGAAAGAGATCAGATGTACTCCAAGCAACTCAGCTGAGCTTGGTTGTTGGCCAGTTTATATTAATTCTGTGTATGTGTGAGTGTGCATGCATGTATTTAGTGTGAATATGTGTATGTATATGTGTATGTCGACACACAAGCGCACACACAAATATTAATTTATTCATATTTTTACATCAGTTTTTTTCCTTACTAGCATGAATGAGACAAATATTATTTAGAACCAGATGCCTTTCCTGTTGCTTACCCTTGTCTGATTTACAAGTAAAGGACCTCATGATTCACATAACTTTGAAAGTAAAGTCAGTAGATGATGTGTTGCTTTCTGATAAAATTTTCCATGAATTTATCGCCAATTATTCACTGTCCTGTCGCTGTCATTTATATGCCTCATGCATATTTCCCCCATTTTTATTCATAACGTGTTTTTTTCCCTGTCACTGTAACATTTTCCATATTTTCCACTCTCAGCCCCCCCCTCACTTTCATTCTCTCTCTCTCTTTCCTCCTCATTACTGTTGCTCCTGCTTTTCCTATCTAGCTATTTTCTCACCCTTTTTTCCCATGAACTCCATACCAACCTCAACCTCATACAACAGTTTTTCTCCCTTTATCCATCCGGTTGTAATTGGACAAAAGTCCTGATTTTGGTTTCCCTCTGTGCTAGAATTCCTTCTATTTGTCAAACGACAAAATCTCTTTTATGTTAAGTCATAATACTCTGTATTTGTTTGTATTGTTTTGTTTGAGTTGTAATTTTGTGTTTTTAGTAGTAAGACTGTCACGTTGTGTCTTCAACCCTATCAATTATTTATAATGACTAGTGCTAACCAGAGGAGTGGTCCCGTGTTTTCTAGCATTGAAACCATTATGTTTCCTAATAACACAGCTGACAAGGGAATTTCATACATGCTTATTGACCATTTCATTAATTGTTGTCCATGACATCTCACGTCCCATGTATGTATGTAAGTGTGTATGCATATATATATATATATATATAGAGAGAGAGAGAGAGAGAGAGAGAGAGAGAGAGAGAGAAAGAGAGAAATAGATACATACCCATATAATTACATACATACACAAATATATTTTATTTCATAAAAAGTGATAGAAGTTTCGTTGTGCAGTTCTCTGATAGAGGATCTGCATGGTGAACCTTCTGCATAGAAGATGCTGTCCCTTTTGAATTAAAGTTTATATATACTTCACAATTTGTATTGAGTTTTATATCAAATAGATAATGCTTAAGCACTGTATAATGTATGCATATTAAACACCCACAGTATGTGTATATGTGTGTGTGTGTTTATGATAACAAAAACAAATAATTGGAGATAGATTTTAAGTTTATTCTGTATATTCTTACACACATTTCATGAATGAAAAATTGTTTTGCAAGAAAATACCCGCAATCAGATTACATCATCAAAGATTGTATAATAAATGAAAAATAACATACAAAAGCAGCCAGCTGGAAGAATTGTTAGCATACTGGGTGAAATGCTTAGTGGTATTTCGCGTGTCTTCATGTTCTGAGTTCAAATTCTGCCAAGGTTGATTTTACCTTTCATCCTTTCGGCGCCAATAAAATAAATACCAGTTGAACACTGGGGTTAATGTAATCAATGTAGCCCTTACCCCGAAATTGCTGGCCTTGTGCCAAATTTTGAAATCAATATTAGCAATATGACAGAATCATCGTTTCTACCAGACTGATTTTATTTCCTCTTTATGCCAATGTTCCTGTTTTACATCAACTATGATGTGAACACATACAATCCTTTGAAGGTGATGTTGCCCCAGCCTTGGCACGGTTCATTTACTGAAAATAGTAAAATAATAAAGAAAAATGGATTGAAACATTTATACTTGTAAATGATCAGAAAATAGATTGGATTCAGAACATAATTGGTTTCAAATGTTAGCACAAAGACAGCAATTTTGGGGGTGGGAATAAGTCAATCGCATCAACTCCAGTGCTTAAGTGGTTCTTATTTTATTGACTCTGAAAGGATAAAAGGCAAAGTCAACCTAACGTGAAATGCCGCTAAGCAATTTGCTCGCTGTGCTAATGGTTCTGTCAGTTTGCCGCCTTAAATTCAAAAACACAATTGATTCAGGATAGTGCTATTCCAGTATGGCCCCTCCCCAGTGGCTAAATTCAGAAATAGAATTACATGTGTATGTGTGTGTTTGTAGAAGTTAGGATAAAACTAGGGATATAATTGTCTGAAATCCATCATTGCAATGTTGCTCCATTATGGCCAGTGTCCAATAATTAAAACCATTATGGAATAAATGTGTTTAGAAGCTCCAGTGAACTTGATAACATAATCTGAATTATTGAAGTTGATAAACCATATCTGATGGTGATAAACCATAAAATTATATCCTGACTAACATATTCACAGACACAGATGAAAGTTAATCCCATTTAGTGGTTTAATGAATTGATTACCATCTTGTGTTTCTTACTAATCAATAGATTTTTTTATCTAGCAAGTTTAGCCAGAACACTAATGACTTTTGACAGTCTCCCTTTCTCTCTTTCCTTCTCTGTCTGTCTGTCTATCTGTCTGTTTTTTTTTATCCTTTTATGTTGGATATATAATATAACAAAACTGGTGAAAGTATTTACACAATGCACTACTATTCCTCTTACACAAGACTCAGTGCTCTCAACCATGGCTCACAGTGAACTGCTACAAACCCGAACTGCCAATTGCTCACAGTTCTTTAATTTATAACAATGTGACAGTCCACCTTTAGTCACTTCTGATTATTTTCCATTGTGGAAATGTGTCTGTAATGTTTACAGCATGGCCATGATGCTGGTGACCTTTATCAGTTCAAAGACTGAAGTGTTGTTAACACTGGAGATTGAGTATAGTGTAGAGGCAGTATTGTTGGAAGCACTCAATATGGTGTAGCTAGTGCTCAGTAGATACCTCATGACTTGGTGTTGTAATGTCTGTGGTTGTTGTTCTTTTGAACATAAGTGTGTTCAGTCAGAGTTGACCTGGGTCAACAACAACAAGAATAATAATAGCAGGACACTAGATACTGCAGTCTTAGATTAGTGCTTACCAACCTGTGTTGTTATGCAATAGTTTAATGGGTCGCATGCCAACCTAAATGGACATTTATTTTTTCTCCACTCTCTCTTTCCATTACCCCTCTTTCAAACCCCCATAAAATACCTTTAAATATCAGGTCCATATTTTTAAAGCACTAATTCAATTTTTATATTCTTGTTTTTATTGCTATTTAATCTTCTAACTACATTACTGTAATCTTTTAGCACACTGCTTTTATATATATTCTGCAATGTTTCAAGCCAGCTACAACATTCCTCTAAAGTGTTCATATTTAAATTAAAATCTCATTCTAATTCTCAGATGACAAATGATACTGTAAGATTTCAGTGGGTTAACACCCACTTAATGTACCTAAATATTAACTTACAGATATTTTGTTAAAACCTCCCCTCCCCCCCTCTCTCTTTATCTATCTGTCTGTCTATATCTATACAAGATCTTGATTATATTGAAAATCAATTGAAACACATGGGTTGTGTGTCTCTGTTCATAAGAAATATGACCAAGGAAGGGTTAAAGCTTAACGTTGAAGAAATTTATTCTTCTCTCACCTTTACTCGACTGTCAAATTGAGGCTGGAACGAAGCATTAAAGTGTTGGAATGTGTTGTAGTATTTGTTCTAACTATTGGTATTCTGTGTTCAAATCCTGCTGTAGCCTATCAGCTATCATTGGAAAGGGTTGGATTTCCACCGTATACAAACCCATAATTAATCATGGATGGCATTAAAGGGATCCATGTTATCCAAGCTGCAGAAAGCAGATGATACTTAATGAGGATTATATTTCTTAACTGTGCAAGCAGACATTCACATACAACTGAAATACATTCTAAATATAAGCTTTATACAATGTTTAATTTACATAAACAACTATATTGTTAATTGAGTTAATTAGCCTGTTTCCAGCTTTTCTGAATTATTAAATATTTAAAATCATACATGGGTAAAGATATGTATTAACTCTTTCATTACTGTATTTATTTTGAGATGCTTTGTGTTTCTTTCAATTACTTTAAATATAACAAAGAATTTTGTAAGATAACTTAGTTATCATTAAGCCAGTGTTAGGAACATAAATTGTGACTAAGGTTTGGTGGAAGATTTTAATTCAGAACTTTTGAAAGCAAGACATTTGTACTCAGAGCCAGAGCCAGTTTCAGCCAGTTTGGTATCAAAAGAGTTAAGGTGCAAAGCTATATACTGTCACACACATCTATATTACGGTACATGGTTTTGCAGTTAGACTGTTGGACTTACAATTGTAAAGTCATTAGTTTGATTGTTGGGCTGGGCAGTGAGTTGTGTTCTTGGACAAGGCACTTCATTTCTTGTTGTTCTAGTTCACTCAGCTGAAAATAAATTGTAGAGTGGCCTCCACAAATCTCCCCTGTCTATGTCACTAATGTTTATCCAAAAGAAAGAGCATTGACTTGGTCAAATATAGTTTGGTACCAATGCCATTGTTGATTGCTGATGGAATACAGAGACACAGAATAGACATCACAGAATAGACATCTTGCCTGACTCTCTAACAGTTCCACTCTTTGATAGGAACTTTTCTATCCACCCCAAAAGGATCAAAGGTAAAGTTGATCAAGATAAGATTTGAAGCCAGAGTGCATAAAGTCAAAACAAATACCATGAAGGACCCTATTTGATATTCTAATGATCCTGCCAGTTCACCAAAAGTGGCACATCACAGACTATTAACCAAAAATATTGATATTGCAAGATGTCACTGTCCCTGGATGGTTATGATGCATTAGATTATGATGATATCACTGTCTTCATCATTATCATCATCAGCTGGTATGGGTTGGCCGGTGGCACGTAAAAAGCACCGTCTGAACGTTGCTGATGCCAGTGTCCCCTGACTGGCTCCTGTGCCAGTGGCATGTAAAAAGCACTATCCGAATGTGGATGATGCCAGTGCCCCCTGACTGGCTCCTGTGCCAGTGACATGTAAAAAACACTATCTGAATGCAATAAATGCCAGGGCCACCTGACTGGCTCCCATGCTGGTGACACGTAAAAAGCACCGTCCAAATGTGGCCAATGCCAGTACCCCCTGATTGGCTCCTATGCCGGTGGCACGTAAAAAGCACTATCCGAACATGATTGATGCTAGGCCCATCTGACTGGTTCCTGTGCTGGTGGCACATAAAAAGCACCCAATACACTCTCGGGGTGGTTGGCATTAGGAAGGGCATCCAGCTGCAGAAAGATTGCCAGATCAGACTGGAGCCTAGTGCAGCCGTTGGCTCTCCAGATCTCAGTCAAACCGTCCAGATGATGTGATGATGATGACGACGACGATATGTGTGTGTATGTGTGTGTGTGTATACATCAATTAGGCAGTGTGTTACTAATAACCTTGTGTAGAACTCAATATATGTATGCTTCTGAACAAAGCATTACTCAACTATAGAGCAGTAATAAAAACACATATGACAAATGAATAAATGATTATCTTATGAACTTCATTAGCTTACAGCTGTTTCCACTATAAAACGTGATGGACTCATATTTGAGTGACTGAGTTTCATCTGATCCTGGCAGAAACTTTTCTTGTCTGAGAAAAACCAAAGCATGTTCGGTTGGAGGGGATGGTTAAGTTTGTTCAAAAGCTTCATAGCACAGTCTTTCCTCTTGTCCTTGATGGCTTTGGATAAAAATTGGCCCTTTCTCATCTTGTATATGGAATATTGAATGTCTTCATGCACTACCTGCCATACAGATCACAATGAGTTTGTAGTTCATCTTCCTACATCTATCTATCTATCTATCTATCTATACCTTCATATCTCTCCTCCCTCTCTCTTTTCCTCCCCCTCTCTTTTCTTCCCCCTCTCTTTTCTTCCCCCTCTCTTTTCCTCCTCTCTTCCCCCCTCTCCTCACTCCCCTCCTCATCTCCCCTGTCTTTCCCCCTTTTCTCCCACTCTCCCTTTCTCTAGCTGTTGTGCTACTTGGTCAAGGGTGGATGCAATGCAAGATGTCTGTGTCTGCTGGTGACTTCTTGGGCTTCTAATTAATAAAAGCATGGTACCTGATACCAAATCATCCTCGATTCTGAGTGGCAGCTGAAATTTTTAGGCAATTATTTGTTCACTTATCTGTCTGTCTGTCTAATTGACTATATGTACGTATGTATGAATATGTGTCAGTCTTTCTGTCTATATCCATATCCATCCACTCATCTACCTCATTATTGGTCTTCCCATAAATCCAGCCATCCAGTCATCCAGCCACCTTGCTGTCACTTTTCATATTAGATTCTGTCTGTAATATAAATGCACACTCACACACACACATGTGTATTTACATACATATATATATCTATATATATGCATATATGTGTGTGTGTATATATATTCACAGCATATATATGTACACATGCTACACACACATATATACATTCACACACATGCATATATATATATATATATATATATATATATAT